>NW_024752480.1:0-12500 GCF_018991925.1 Homarus americanus
ACACACACACACACACACACACACACACACACACACACACACACACACACACACACACACACACACACAAAATCGTTAACCACTACAAAGACTCAAAACACTTTACATGACTCAACACTTCAGAGATGGACATCAACACCTGTACTCACCTGAATGATGCCAGACCACCTATAACTTGGCAGATAATCTTGAGCACCACTTCGAGAGGATGAGCACCCACCTCCACGTACTCCTCCAGCAGGCTGTAGGGGCAGGCAGTGGCTGTACCCCACGACTGTCCCCACCAGATGGTCATTAAGAACAGGTAGACAGCATAGGTGTAAACTCCGTAGTTGTCAGCCACTGTTACGAGGAGTAATATTAGACTGTATATTTTCTCACTCTACAGTACAACAGATTTATCATTTCATCACTTATCAGCTTAGCCATTTGTTACTTTGTTTTGAATTTTATTTGTCTACTCTCTTTCTAGAAGCCTCCCCCACTTTCTACAAACCTCCCCCACTTTCTACAAACCTCTCTCACTTTCTACAAGCCTCCCCCACTTTCTACAAACCTCCCCCACTTTCTACAAACCTCTCTCACTTTCTACAAGCCTCCCCCACTTTCTACAAGCCTCCCCCACTTTCTACAAGCCTCCCCCACTTTCTACAAACCTCTCTCACTTTCTACAAACCTCTCTCACTTTCTACAAGCTTCCCCCACTTTCTACAAACCTCTCTCACTTTCTACAAGCCTCCCCCACTTTCTACAAACCTCTCTCACTTTCTACAAGCCTCCCCCACTTTCTACAAACCTCTCTCACTTTCTACAAACCTCTCTCACTTTCTACAAACCTCTCTCACTTTCTACAGGCCTCCCTCACTTTCTACAAGCCATCATTGCTTTATATATTACTGAAAAAAATTATATAAATGACAAGGTTGACAACAACCATTTTAAGCCAAAAATCATTGTTTAAAAAAATCAATTTTGTTTTGTTTTAAGTATTTGTCGCCGATTTTATAAATGTTTAATATGCCATTAATCATAAACATTATAGTTAGAATTATTTAGCAATCTTTTATACTCTTTTCCATTTCAAAAATTCAATGTGATAAGACCACATTTGAAAGACACAAGCTTTGATCAGTCTTCCAGACCCACCCTACATGCTTAAACGTAAAACTAAGTAAAAACCAAGTTCATCTTAATGCCTGGAAAAAACACAAAACTATTGTACTTTTACAGTTGAAACTTTTAAGTAATTCATACAGTTGGAGAGAGATGGGCAGTGGCAACTTGGCTCCCCTTGACCAGTATAAAACATGATATGGACACATTAGAATCAGAGGCTGAGAGACCAGCCATAAACACCAGCAGTCGGCACTTGGGGTCATACCATGGATTATGATCACATTTCTTACAAAGGTATTACGGTACTTAAGGGATCCTCATTAAAGGTGATTTGACACCTATGGGCATAACGTAATTGACGTTTTATATATAGTATAGGTCTTTAATTTTTTTAAGGCTCATTAATTAACACTAATTACTCGAATTTTTAAATTCTGAACCCAGATTCTTGACAAGCCATAAATAATTTCCAAACGACTTTAACAGCTTCTACAAGAGTATAGTCGTTCATACAAACCTCCATCACATTTTACAAGACTTTTCCAGCTCCTCCGAATGTCTACATGCTTAGTCCTTCCTCACTTTCCCTTAACATGCCTCCCACACTTCCTTCTCCTACCTCAGTACTCACCGCTCACCTTTGCTCATTATTCACTCCATCACCGCAGCCTACCCCTCCCTCATTACTCATCCATTCTCATTTTGCTCCACCTCTCCCTCTCTCCCTCACCACTCACCCTCCACCTCTCTCCCTCACCACTCACCCTCCACCTCTCTCCCTCACCACTCACCCTCCACCTCTCCCTCACCACTCACCCTCTACCTCTCTCCCTCACCACTCACCGATCACCAGCTCGTAGCAGGTACCACACATCTCAGCAGCGGCCACCAGCTCCAGCAGACATCCCTTCAGCATCTCGTTCTGCAGCATCTCGCTCAGGCGGCCGCGAATGACGTGTGACAACGCCATCTGCGTCGCTATGGTTAACGACGACACCAAGATCGACATGTTCTGTGGGAGGTGGAGTGTGTTAGCTGGCGGTAGTCTGTGGGGTGTGTGGTGTTGAAATCATGTTCTGAGTTAAGTGCAGGGCCGGATTCAGGAGTGGGCAAAGTGGGCAGCTGCCCAGGGGCCTCCACAATCTGGGGGCCTCCACATATTACAATATGTTCTAATTTCCTCACTATAACTGCGTATGGCTTCAAAATTCTCCAAAGAAGTGTTCAAATTTCAAAATTTTCCCGGGGGGCTTACAGCGCCCCCCGGAACTCCCAGACGTTTAGACTCGCTTCACTCGCCACCCCACCCTCTTGGGTAGTTATAATGAGGGGGGCCTCCAGAAAGAGGCTGTCCATGGGCCTCCACAGGTCTAAATCCGGCACTGGTTAGGTGGTCGATTAAGCGTATTTTTTCAGATATATGAATATTTAATCTATCAGAACATGTATGTATGTACCCTGTATGCATGTACTGTATGTCATATGGTATATACTATACATACATTCAAATTACAGTACACTTTATTTCTGGACATAGTGGTATATATTTAATCATATCTTACTAACCCTAAACATATATACAAATTCCTTATCACATAAATAAAAGATTGTAATTAATATTCAGACGGTACTATCTCAACATACAGTACAATACTAAATCATGGTGCTCGGAGACTTGTGAGGTACAGTATGGTACTATAGGTGCAGAGGTGCTAGTGAAGGAGGCCAATTGGCTTATGTACGGTGCATGGTACACTAGAATATGGCTTCATTTAACAGCTCACAGCAACATTTACTATTACCTAAAAGACTTCCTCCACACACACAGTGATACTCTCTCTCTCAGGTGTGGCCAGAGGTGCTCATACGACCCATAACCCTGAACTTAACTCGTGTTTGTGTTGCTTTGAGTTACTGAAACGAAACCATATCACTAACTAAAGTACGGTACCTCGTGTTTGTATTGTGTGATGCATTTTAACAAGAAGTTTTTGAGTGTGTGATACAGTTTTAAAAAGACATTTATGGCTACACGAGTTTAAATTGGTAATTCACTTACCCAGCTAATGTGAGACTAATATGAAGTGAACTACATTAATGGTGAACTTTTACATGATGTGCGACAGCTATTAAATGCTATAAAGTAACAGTGATGTGCTGAATACAGGATGTGCATTTACAAAGATGTGCAGAACAAGCTATAATGGTGCTATACAGGTGCAAGATAAAACAACAACAGTAACAGCTGTGCTAAGGCAGGTGCGAAGATGTACAGTCTGGTGTGTAGTCTCATAACATGGACCGTGGTTATTTTACCAAGTCCTCGACCCTCAAACACGGCCTGGATACTTGTACACATGCTCGAGTCTGATTTTAAGAGATTCGTGTTTATAAGTCTCTGAAGTCTAGAGTGACATGGTATTGGGATTTTGGGACGTACTGTATATAAAAAGTGAGTCCCTGGGGTGAAGGTCTCATATGGGCAGGATTTTTTTTCTTTACTCAATTTGGGAGTTTTTTTAATGCATCTTAGTAGTAAATTATCGGATGTTCTCCAAGGCATATGCATACAAGTCTTTATGTCAGGTGTTTATAGCTCTTGTATACTGTACATGAATTTGGACTCTGGTTGATGGAAAACAAATAGAACTAATTATCATGTGTACACGTTCATGGGTCCAGGACCGACACACCACAGGTAAACATGTCATGCGACTGAAGCAGAGAAGATCAGCACAAGAAACAGTAGTCAGGAGTTTTATATTTTTTAAGGCCATTTTTGTTTTCTCTAGCTTGTGGGACGCTTGGTGTGTTTAGGACAGCCAGCCACAGCTGTGAGCACTTGTGGTTGCTGCAGGGTGCTGCTGGTAAACTGTCTTACTGGCAATAGTTACCTCGCCAGGGGGGTTGAAGACGACACAAACTAAGTAAGATTGTCGTCATCTGTAAGGCCACGAGCGCCCCATACTGACTCCAGCAGCCGGGGCTTCAAGTTCCATAATGCCTCGAAGATGAGGTGTGGAGAGACAGGTGAATGGTGGTCCCCCAAGCCGTGAAACAGAGGGATTATTTTGTGCTGCCTTTGAGGTGTTTCATGTACTATATGTGTACATCTGTCTGTGTGGGCCGGACGACGCCTGGCACTGTGGCCTGGAGAGAATCCACCTTAACCACATCTAAAGAAACTGAGAAGAGAGAAAGAGAGAGAGAGAGGCAACACTTAAGTGCCGACAGACAGATAAAAGTGCGGTGGTGCTGTGCAGTAGAGTGAGCAGCAGAGTGCGTCCACAACATTACTTGCACTTTAGCTACGCCATTACCTCGTCTCCCGACGCCCCGTCGAAAAAGGCTGGTGTTGGCTCCTCCAGTTGATGGTAAACTGGAGCGACCACAACACGGCCTCCACTTCCATCACCTCCAGGTTGCCTCCAGAACTCATTGTGGTCTCGCAGTTGATGGATGAGGTCATCCATTATCACAGGTGTGTATCACAACAGGTGTATTTAATAAATTCAGGTGTATAACTAAGGCTACATGTGTCTTGAGGTCTTGTGTTAAGGTCACTTGGGTGTATCACAGTTCCTGCACCTCACACCAACACGTCTGCCATCCTCAACGTCCTATTGTATGTGTTACATGGGTTAGATACAGGACACATGTATGCTGCTGTGTTACATCAAATAAATAATACATGTATACTGATGGAATATGAGTACAAGAGATTATACATATAACAAGGAAGGGAGTGTACCTTGTATTATACAGGATACAGCAGGTGTATTACCCTGAATATTACACGTTGTAAACACATAATTTAGACAGTCTTGTTGTTTTATACTGTATGTATTATACAGTAATCTATCATGTAATGAGAATTAGTCAGGTTGGACAATATTACACTGCATCTGTAACATACCCATACATTAGACTGTATCCTATTGTATACATTTTACATATATTACAAAAAATACAGTAACATCTGTACAGGTGATCGACATAATATCCTCAATACATATTACCTATTAATATCACATTAACTAAACACCTTTATTATTTATATTAAGTATCACTTTATTCTAACTAATATCAGGAATAATGAAAAACGTGAATTATCAATCGGTGGGAATGTGCAATTAATACCTCTGTGGTAGTCAATATATTAGTGAAATAAAGATATATATGGTAAGGTTGGTAATAAGAATAGCTAAACTATTATTATTATCATCATCATTATTATTATTAATTTAATCATTTTTAAAACAAATTATCAAATCATGCAAAATCCAAGAGGTCATAACTCAGTTCAACAATGGCACAAGCTACTCATTATCCTCCACTGCGCCACAACATCGTCCAAGGTGCCATAACTCTGTACAATAATGACACAAAACACTGATTACTGAACTCCTCTGAGACCTTGTTATCACACACCGAGTTTAGTTAAAATCCATCACTATTTATTCAACTTATTATGTGGACAGCCCGCAGATGGACGGACGGACGGACAGATGGAAAGCGCTTAAGTCCCAAAATATCTCAATTACCAAGTCAAATGGGCCCAGTCCTAATAGGCCCCAATCATATTCTATTATGTAAGATTGGGGCCCATTTAACAAGTCATCATTACCTTGTTACTGGAACTCTCGTATGTGATTGGCTGTTATGGACGTTTATATTGATCGCTGGAATGATTTGAAGGAACTTGGAAAAATGAAGATAGGTAGGTCAATATATTCTCTCTCTCTCATGTACTCTCGCCCCCCCTCTCATTATCAATTCCCTTCCTTTCTCCTTCTCACAGTTGTTCCTTAACTTCTCTCCCTTCCTTAAAAACACTCCTTTCTTCCCTCCCTCCCCTCTCACCCAGGCCGGGGCAGCACCAGGACCCACACAGCTACTGCCGGCGGAGACAGCGACAGCGAGACACAGCAGGTTGTGCAGCTTTAAAATACTGCACGCTGTCTGGCGCCGCCCCCTACTGCTATCCTCAGCCGTGATGCTACTGTGACTACTGCTGCTACTAGTACTACTTCTAATAACTGCTAATATTACTACTATTGTTTCTATTATTACTACACCTACCAAATTCATATAATAATTTTGCTAGTGGCACTGCCGGTAGTGTCATATCTACTGCCGCTATTCTGTACATGTACCGTGAACACACACACACACACACACACCTTCACTTTGACATTTGCGAATACATCAACACTCTCAGAATAGGTGAAGACAATGGAACTATCAAGTGTACAGAGCGAGAGAGAGATCAACATACAATACGCCCCAATGACTTTCCTTCCTCTACACGCCAATACGATACAATAACTTATAAACAAAAATAAATACACGTCACTGTATCCTAGTCAGCCTAAGGCACTTCCTCTCCTCTATGTTGTTATGTATACAAAACCTCATTAAAATATATGGAACAGTTGCCAGGTTATACGTGAACAACGCAAACAGACAAACGGAGATACTGACGGAAGTGCGGACGGACAAACAAGCGGACATTGGCAGGGGATAAGAAATAATTATAAACATCTTGTCGTATTAGTCCGCCATGTTCCATCACCTGACAATGTTTGCCTAGTTCAGTCACCCCTTACTTGACAGCATCATCCAACCATATAACGTCACTATCACATTACGTCACTATCTATTCCGTTACGTCACCATTCAAATTCGTCTATCCATCAGTGTTCCTGTAGAGTCACAGTCCAAATCCACCTTCATTTTATTTTATTAAGGGGGGTGTTGTGATAAAGTCAATGTTACGTGAAAGATTTTTTTTATACTTGATCTGATAAAATAGGTCTGGTTAATTCTCCCTTCTCTCTCTCCTAACCACCTTCCTATCCATACGTGAAGGGGGAGGGAGTAAATGAAGGAGTGAGTGAAGGAAGGAGTGAGTACATGAGTGAGAGAGGAAGTGAAGGAAGGAAGGAAGGAATGAGGGGGGGGGAAGTGAGGAAGGCGGAGTAGTCAACACCAAAAGGGCTTCTTCAGCAGCAACACAATGACGAGCCACACACAATCATCTTCCCAAACTAGCTGCTAGAAAGGGACCCCAGTCATAATAGGCCCAGTTCTAATAGTAACCAGTCCTATTAATTCATATTTTAATGAGCCACCGCCCCATAGGTCTCTATTACCTAATGGAACATCAGTCCTAATGGGGAACCAGTCCCTCATACTATAAGGTAATGGGGCCCACTAGGCCTGGTTCTTTATAATGACAATTAATGGGGTCTATCAGAACAAGGGCCCTGGTGGTCACTACGTCAAGGGCCCATCTGACCTACACGCGCCACGAAGCCTGTTAAGTACAGTGTGTTACATTTACCACCAAGTAGATTTAGGGTGTTCAATCTTCAGGTGATCATGTTTATTTGCACTAAAGGAAATCTTACCAGTAGGGAAGTCTCAGGCCGGTAACTTATTTAACAATATATGAAAATAAAATGTACACGTGTATAAAAAAAGTTTGTAAATATATTGAAACATTTTAACAGACTTAACTTTATGTAAATCATTCATAGCCTAAAATGGTCATCAACACGACTGAGGCATCATATCTTAACGTTCAGCTTTAACACCAATTTCCTCGGCAAGTCACCACGCGTATCACTCCAGTTTCATTACAGATTAAGACACCTAATGATAAACATAAAACACTTATGAGTCACGATAAAAAAATTATGAACGCGTTGGTGATTGGCTAATATAAACGTTTGTTGTCAAGTGACGTCACCCACAGACGGAGGGACCCGGGACGGACTGTTGGACTTCCACCCTCCCTGGCAGCTCCAAACACACTGAACTCGGCTGGGCTCCTCCCGTACCTTTATGATCCCCGCCGACGGTATCAGCTGATCTTTGTTTACCCTTACGATCTTTAAACACTACATGTAAACAAACAATGTATAATGAGTAGTCTTTCCTTTGATGCCCAAACTGCGCCACTTTAAGGCCTGGTGACAAGATTAAATACTTACATTTTGGTTACTGACGAACACTAAAGAAATTATTCATTAAAACCGAGTGAAAATTTCTGAAACGGACTTGTGATCGGTGAGGGTAAAGGCAGTCTGACGGGGCCGGAATATCATAGTTAAATTTAACCCCAGAACGCACATATAACTGACTCATTTAAGGCTCACGCACAAAGCTGACTTCTGACGTCGAAAATGCACAGAGAGACACCCGTAACAAGGTGTGTTGTCTTATCTATGACAGTTAAAGAGGCAGAATTATCGTACGGGTATCAGAGACTAGCCCCCCCCCCTCCCCTTCACGGACTCTTGGAAGTACTGCAGTGGTTGGGGCGCGGCAACGTCATTTTCTCCCTCCAGGACGAACAAGGTCACAAGGCTGTATTCTTAAGGTGTATTATGAACGTGAGTGTCAAGCCTGATGTGTCTAGATCGTCCTGTAGGTTAAAACTTTATTCGCGATGTCAAGGAAAGGTTACATGACAGTGAGAGAGACAGACATACACATATATACAGACATTCTAAGACAGACAGACAAATAGATACAAACAGACAGACAGACAGGGTAACAAAGAAACACACACACACAGGAATTCCCTAATAGGTCATCATTAATCATTGATGGGAGGAAAGGAACGTGAATTGGGATATAATTGGTCCCTCCCCCACCCCCATTATGCAATAGGTATGTAGGTCAAGTATGTGGCCCTATGAAAGTGTAGTTACGAGAGTTAAGACAAGGGTTAGGTCATGCAAGGTGACTCGGTTACCTGATAGGGTATGTACACACATACACACCCACATATATACACACACACTACTACAACATCCACTCATACACCTACACCACCGCCCCTCTCCCACCCACACATTCGTACTATAAATGACCAACACAGTACACAGGTTAATGGTGTAGCGAGCTGGTGTAGGAGTCACACACAGGACCAGTGACGTCAAGTCTTCGTTTACATTGTTTATACACGTCATCTACTTCACCTGCTTGATACACCTGTGGCTACCTGCGTTATAGTGAACACATGCTTCCACTAATACTCTACCTACACACATACATTAGCAGTGCACATAATAATGGTTGCCCCTCTTGTTCAAGGCTGGCCAGCTCAAGGGGCACTTAGGCGTGAATTTGTTTAAGGTGTACAAGCTGTCACCAACACAACAATCACACCCTAAGTTAACGAGCTGCATGACCCAGCGTCAAGGAATAGTTCGAAAAGACCGGACAACTCTATCTTCCATTTAGATTTTACACACTCTACATCTCCCGGGAAAATGTGAATTCGGTTTTCTTAATCTGTCTTTATACTCAAGGATCCTAATGCCAGGGATTAACTTTGTTATCATCTTGTAAATGTTTTATGGGGAATCAATATCTATTCTATACAGTGACCTGAACTGAACCACACAATTCAATGAAAAGTCTCATGCGCGGGATAGGCGGTACCAGGGATCAGTCAAAACACTTTCTCCCGCTGCTATAAACAACTTGTCACCAGGAGGCCAGAGCAAGTGTCAACAAAGCCAGATATAACACCATATCTCACCACCACCACACAACATCACAAGCACAATCACCACACACACAAGCACCCCCACAAGCACCACCTCAAACCCCCACACACACAAAAACACCACCCACAAGCACCACCCACACACCTAGTACTCCATAGCACTAAATAAACTCGTGTATACATTTATTAAGCATCATAAATCATTAATATAAACACAGCAGCTCTCACACGCAACACTCCCCTCACTTATCGTTCATTTACAGCTTAGTTAAATCATTTAGGGGTTTACCTTCGCTGCCACAAACACAAAGGCAAGAGCGTGATAGGATGTGCGGGGGTATTTTATTTTGTGTGGGTATTTAAATTTCCGTGTGAATTGTGACGTTTATTTAATGTACTATATAAAAGTTATTGTTAATGGAGATTATTATTATTATTATTAAAGTCAGTGAGCAAAGATTTTATTCATCAACAAACCCAATGCCACCACCACAATCCCAACCACACAAAACCATTATCACCACTATCACAATCCCCACCACACCTCCACCATGAAGGAGACGAGCCAACACCTGATACCAAAATACACCAGAGGCAGAGGCAGCGACACCTGGACCCACACACACACACACACTCACACGAAACAACTCAAAGGTCACAACAGAATGCATTAGTACACATGACAGGTGAATATGTGTACCTGGAGTGGTGATTTTGAGAGAGAGAGAGAGGATGAATATGTCCCATAAGATGCAAAAATAAGAGCAATGACATCAAAATTAACACTAAAACTACCTTAACTAAATACGTTCACTTAGTACCAGTTAGGAGACAAAATTAACGTAGAAAATCCTTTGAAAAAACATCTGTTAATCTAATCTATTGTTAAGTGAAGGTATATAGTTAAGGTAGAGTCTCGGTGTTAAATTTGTCTCCTAACTGACGCTTACTGAGGGGGGAGGGGCAGTGTAGTTGAACAAGACTGACAGATAAATACATACAAGTGACATGGACGACAAACACTTACACCTGACACGACTACCATAATGGCCCCAATCAACACGACGACACGACAAGGTGAGCGTGATGACCCATGGCTCACCTGTTACACGAGAGACACACACACACACACGAGTTAGTAATGCTCTTAACGCAGGAACGAGAGGACTTAATAACAAGAAGAAGAGGCGTCCTAACTCACGTCTGGATCAGTGTAGTGTTCCAGTTGTAGCGCCCTCCTGCGTGTGGCCAGGGACCCCAGCCCTCCCTCTCCTGCTGGGTACATCACCTCGCATCACAGACCGTGGCAGCCTCCGTCTCCCTCCCCCCGCAGTCCTTTTGTTGTCTCTCCCTCCTCCTCCTCAGTCACTAAATTATGTCAACAATAAGCATGTGTCTCCCTCTTAGATCAGTTGTTTTGGCGGGAAGTTGATCACGATGTTGTCTTTTCCTGTTTGGTAGTGTTTACTGTCCACCACATCAGAGAAAGAGATAAACACGATAACTGCCTCTGTAGCTACACATTTATCTTACGGTTAGTGGCACAAAACTTCAAAACTGTATGTGATATTTTTTTTCTTTTTCTGGTCTCTATATTCGTCTATTTATGGTCATTATTGGTTGATCTTAGGTGTCTATATTTAGTTCTGAGGCTACAAACAAAACAATATTAAGGGGATCTGATGTTTGTCACCCTTCAAAGTCCTCTCTTAAGGTCGTCACCCTCCAAAGTCCTCTCTTCACGTCAGGTCACCCTCCAAAGACCACTTTTCAGATCAGGTCACCCTCTAAAGTCCTCTCTTCAGATCAGGTCACCCTCCAAAGTCTTCAATTCAGGTCGGGTCACCCTCCAAGGTAGTCTCTACAGGTCGGGTCACCCTCCAAAGCCAGATTACCAACATACATACAATCGCAGCCAACACACGTAACTCCATCACACATTATCACCTTCCCATCAACCCATACACTCAAGAGGTTATCAGTCCCCCACGATCAACAGGTCCAGATTGGCGGGTCAGTGTAGTAACTCCTCTTCCCTGGCCTTATGGGGGTCATACGTCAACTGGAGCCTCGCCTTGGACCTCACAACCTCAACCAAGACAACATAACGTCAATACACACACCGTTTCTTCTTTACGTTGAGGTAAATGTTCTTAATTCTTGTAACAATTGGGTTACCTGAAGATTCAACCGCCCTCCTCCAGCTTATTTCACCTGAAGATTCGGCCCCCAGCTTTTTTTTTCCCTGAAGATTCGCTCCCCAGCTTATTTCACGTAAAGATTCACCCCCCTACCCCCTCCCCCCGTCTATATGTTAACGAATCCGGGTGTAGAGGCGCTATTGTGAGGGCTGGGAGTGAGTGTGTGTGTGTGTCCTTGAGAGGGAGGCAGGGCGGTGTAGGGGTGAGAAAAGTGATACCAACAAGGGGTTATAGTTCACATCAGCGCCCATCATCTACCCTTCCCCCCAACTATCAATGTTGCCAACTTGTTCCTCCCACCCACTTTGCTGCCCACTCTCACAACGACCCACCCCACTGCCTACCCTAAAACCCGGTACCCTGAGTTTAAATGTTATTCACCAAATATTATGTTGTTTTGCGTTATTTTCCCGGTCACTGTCCACCTCAAACTTTACATCCCGCTAAACTCACCCCAATGCTAACCTTTTATGACTCTATACGCATCAGTATGGCTTGGACACACACACACACCATGGGCTGCACCTCACGTACACACACACACCATGGGCTACACCTCACGTACACACACACACACTCCCCAACATACAAATCATACATATAAATCATTAACTAACACACACACACACACACACACCTGCACATCTACACCATGAGCT
>NW_024752480.1:17500-127500 GCF_018991925.1 Homarus americanus
AGCAAAAGTAAATTTAAATTATTGACTTGTGACTTGTGAATGAAACGTAACGTAATTTCCGCACTGTATAGCTGGTAACCCACTGTGTCACGGCCACTCATACGCCAGTCTAATATTTTTCTCGCCAAATGAGGATAAATTCAGATTTAAGATAATTTAATAATAAAAATACACGATAAATAGAACATAAAGTTATTCGAATTTATTAGAATATATTTAAGCACCGATTTGTAGTAGTAAATAACGGAAATGGTGAATTCTTAAGCCTAAGATGAGTTCACGAGAATCCATACGAACAAATTGAATGTCAGGGGAAACTCGCTCCGTCCTTAGTCGGAAAAAACAATTTCTTAAGACAAAAACCCAGGTTGTATTCTTATTAACTATACCCTAAGTGCACTTCTATACTAAGAAGGCTATGAGATAATATACTGTTTTTTATTGAAGCCTGTGTGTGGCGTTCAGTTCATGGCCATCTCCGCATCCATCGCATTTAAAGACCTTAGGTGATGTAGCGCAGTACTAATATAACGTTAAGTCATTATAAGTGGTCAAGCAAGTGATCAAGAACTTTCTGTAATTTATAATAATTGTTGTCTAGTTTATAAATTTACTTTGGGTATATGCTTAAAATTCGTAGATAACCTGCATTATTAATTTGTTGTAGAAGTAGTAATATTCATCGTTCGAACGCCCCCAGCACCAGTGCCAGACAGGTGCCTCACGTCACGACAGATTTACTACAGTGCCACTAGGGAAGGATTTTGCCAGCTGGTTGTCATTTGGTAAAAAGTATTGTGTTTGATTTTTCTGACATCAAGAAGGCGCCACGGCAGACAAAAAGCTGGCGAGCGTTCGTTTGTCGTAGCTTCTATACAAGTATCATTTCAGCATAAATGTGAACACCAGGCGCTGTTAAATGCTCGTGGTGGCGATGTTTTCATGCCACAGACCGGCAGACTCCCCAAGAGCACCAGACGGGCAATGCAGCAGGATAAAAAATACATTCGTGAGAATCCGCACGGTGTAGCATCCTCCATTACCTCTGACATCAGTTTGTTCAAGAAGCTAACATACAGACGTTTCTCACTCATCCAGTTACGGGGAAAATTACTTAGGAATGAGTCCAGCTTTATGTTGCAGGGTTTAAGTAAGTAAGTCAGTTGGATACGTTCTTTATGAGAATATTGGTGGAGAGGATACAGGTGAGTGTTGCGTTACCTTCAACAGGTGAACATATATAGCTGCCTTCACCTGTATGGTACACTGCCAAAATAACTACCTGGCCTGTCTCTCCCTCCTAACACACACACACACACACACACACCACCTGTACTTCGGCCATCTTTTGTGACACATAGGCTATCAGACGTGTATCATCACCGTCTGTCTAGTTATGTGACATGATAAAGTTTACGTTACGATGATCTAGCTGACCCTGTGACCCAGCATGACCCACTGTTCCATGACCACCTACTGTCTGTCTCCCGTCTATGTGACACAACAAGAGGTGCATCAAACACCATCTGTCAGACTAAGTGGTACTGAAACCATATTACGTCCATCTGTTATCTACTTTTCCGTGGACTGAGAGAGAGAGAGAGAACAAAACTCCTCGTGGTTAAAATAATCAGTATTATCAGTGTGCTTCAGAGGATGTCGTCAATCAGGTGATAATCTCCAGGTCTATTGTTTTTTTTATGTTGTCATCAGCTGATCACACACGTCCCTGTAAGTCCACACCTGTACCAAGAACCCTCATTCTCATCCAGTTTTATAACGTGGTAGTGAGTCATACGTCAAAGCCTGAAGTACATAAACGGTTCTTTCGTATGTACTCGTCTAATGAAATTATGAAAACAATTGACGATGCCATAAGAAAAATCAGCTGACATCACACACATGAAACAAAGTGGCTGCATGGTAATAAACATCTACTGCTTGAACTCACACCAATAACATACTAAGACATCAGGTAGGACTTCAAAGGATAACCCAGCGTCCTTAAAACACTCTCTAGTTGAAGGTGTGCCAATGACATCACACACACGATATATGAAACAAAATACTTAAATACACTTGATTACACAGTGCTTCAAGGTCCACCAAGCATAACATCTGATCATATTTCAAACAGAATAAAGCTTCAGAAAAGTACAATATTACATAAAGATTGATGTTAAACAAGGCACGTAATCGAAAGGTAAATAGCAGATTAAATCAAAACAAACATCAGCTGATTACACTTGATGTAAACAAAACCTAACCAGCTGATGAAACCATAGCAAAAGTTGTATACTTCACGCCACAAGTGTCAAAAAATAATAACACTCACGGCTAGATGTTGAGGACCACAGACCGACCACCTGCACCAGTGCCTGCCACGGGCCCTACTGGGGAGGAAATTGCTACTCGTGCCAAATGATACCCACACGGGGCAGCCAACATACCGTACGGGGATGTGCCAAGTGTCACGACCAGTGCCAGAGACACGTATCGGTGTTTTAACGTAAGTCTGGCATGTTGCTGAAGGGATGAGATGCATTGTGTCATTTGTGTGTGTGTTACAATAATCTCCCTTCGGTCTCCCTCCATCCCTTCTTTCTTCCTCCTCCTCCTCAGTCGTCTTCGCTACCCTCCCACCCTCCTCTTTATCTCTCTTATCACCTGCCACATATCTCAGACAGATCCTCAAATAATCTCACTTTTTCTTTGGCTTATCAGTGTTTATCTCTCCTCTACCTGTCGCTTGTTTTCTAATTTAGTCTCTCTCCGTTTTCTATTTTTCTCCGTTTTCTATATTTTTCCGTTTTCTTTTCTCTAAGCTTCCTCTCTTACTCACCATTCTCCCCTTCTCTCCCTTTTATTGCCGTATCGTGGCCAAAGTTACATTAATGTTAAGCTCCTTGTTCACAGCCAGAAACATAACACGCTTCACTATGTCACCTCCCGGCACTACACATGTAACAGAGCCCCATTATGAAGTTTGTTTACACGTAGAAAAGCCTTATCTTCAGGTGATCCGGAAACAGTAGCGAACCACATCCTATTAAACATAGTTCCTAGAGGCCAATTCGTTCTTCACCTGTCTGTGTGTGTGTGTGTGTGTGTGTGTCCCAAAAATTAGCGTAGTATTAACCGATTACCCTGACACCAGCACCCAAAAAACGTAAAAATAAATAAATAATAAATAAATGAAATAAATAAATAAAAAATTCCCAGGTGTGATGGACAGACAATTGCATCTCCTTGTGAATTATTGTATTCACACGAGATTGATTTATTAAGTCCACTACGTACTATAAATGCCTTCTTTACACACATAATTTTTTAGTCACGTGGTGTTAAATAAGTGACTCAGGTAAATGGCATCACCGCCTACACCTGGCTCACAATCAACAGTGGACACCTGTAATAGGCTGTAGGGGTTAGACCTATCAAGGTTCTTAAGATAAAATATTCCTCGTAAGTGAAGATGTGAGAATGTAGACGAAAACGTTCTAGATGGCGTCAAAATAACACTGAGACACTACCAAACTAGACACGTTCACTTAACACCAGTTAGGAAATAAAATTACACCGAGACTCTACTTTATCTACATACCTATACACCAAATACTATTTTCCAAAGATTTTCTAATATATATTGCCTTCCAATTGATATTCAGTTACCGTATTTAAATAAGGTAATTTTAATGCTATCTTTTAGGCCTTGCTATAAGATGAGTTGCGTTTTTGTACGTTTTTTGTCCTTTTTTTTATGTGTTTTTGTTTCCTTGTGAATTTTGTATATATTTTGAGCTTAGTGTGTGTGTGTGTGTGTGTGTGTGTGTGTGTGTAATACATATAACAAGACATATAGCTATTTATATCTGTATGCGTGTGTCAGCGTATATACATGTATTTGGCATACGTAATCATACCATAAAGAGCACACACGCGATCTTAAGACATTTGGGCACGTATGTTACCTTAGGAAGTACACGTATGGGGTAGGGGGGTGGGAGCGAGGGGTAGAACCAGTTGGGACGGGCAGGATGGGACTGAATGCGCCCACACAACGGTTCAAGCCGAGCCAGTGGGTGTACTAGGATATGGGTGAGGTCTTGCTTTCGTTTCCCAGTCCCCAAATTTCCCCAATAACGTCATATTTACAGTAACTGGGAATATAATAGATAGGGGGTTTGTGTATAGTAAAGTCTCAGTGGAGTTCTGAGGCCATTTAAGAGACGTACCTGTGTTTTAGAGTGTGTCAGTCAGATGTATCCCAACTTACGTCATCACCAGTTCTGAGGAAGAGTTACTGTGATAATCCAGATATTAGTCGACACAAATACCACAATAAGGTCCTAACAAAAGCAAAACACTTATTGACGATAATTCTGTGCTATCATTATCTCTATCTCATGAGTGACATTAAAAAAACAAAACACGGGGGGTTAAGTGACTATGTGATAAGTGGGGATGGGTAGAGGCGGGCAGCAGGCAACCACCCTCCCAGGCTCTAACACTGAATGACTACACAGTTGGTGTCCGGCCCTGCTGATGGGGTGATCTCATGGGAGCTGCTCTCCACCACCATAACAAAAAGTATCTGTTACAGTGAATATTCCGGAGAGTTAAGACTTCATTCCAGCTCAGAGTACGCCCCGTTGTATGTGTACGTGGTGATAGTACAGTGTGCTTCTCCAATAGTAAACCTAAAATAGCTGTGGCAATTTGAGAAAGGTCAGTGAAATATAGCATTACAGTTCGCCCAGATTAAAAATATTCGCTTTATATATTTATTAACACCTTAAATGGCAACTACAGGCGTAAAAAGTGATTACAGACGGCAATTACTCGCTTTACAGTATTGTACTATTGTACATGGAATATGCTCCTTAAGGCGGACAGTTAGGGCAGTGCGGACTGAGTGACCTTGGCGCATGATAAAGAGTAAACACTTCATTTGGGTCCTGCGTGGCAGAGAGAAGTGATACCACCCTCAGAATGGGCAAACTGTACTCCAAGCTATGACAATAAATTTATTAAACTAAAAATTAAAAGTTTTGGGATGAGTGAAGTGGGAACTGTTGCCACCTGACAACTCCGACGGACACCAACGAGGGAGAGGAACAACCAGACGTGAGTGAAAGTGGTGGGAACTTGATAGGACAAATTCCCACCATACCGTACCCTAACTCAGCCAGGCCTAAGTTAACGTGATTTTATTTAGCCTAACCAAATTTACCCTAATCCAACCAAATCTATCATAACACGACCTAACCACAAAGTAAACAAACCGACACCTGTGCTTACTGATTACCGTACATGAGTTACCAGGTGTGGTGTTGACTCATTTTTAAATACTACACATACATACTCTCTAACTGAAAATTTGTAGTCAAAGTATATTTTTAACGCCATTTTAGTTAACATATTTCAGCTTTAAGTTTTAACATACGCAAGACTTGCGTTTTCTAACCTGGTAAAAATTTTAACGTAAGAAACTTTGAGAATTTGTTTTTTACGTTAAGTGAGTCATTTAAATACGTTCTCACATCACCAGTTCAGGGAAAATATAACGTAAGGATATTTGAGTCATGAGGGCTTTAATAAGGGATAGATAGATAGATAAAATAGTCGGTAAAATCATCATACGTGTGACTAGATAATTACGAACTGAACCTAATCAACCCTAATGTACCTTAACCTAACTTACCTCTAACATAACCTGAACTAGCCCCACCTAATTTGACGTATCCTTAACCTAATTCACCTCCCCAGAGAACTCAATATAACACTCCTTCAATATCTTCCCCCAGAGAGGCTATCTGACATCCTCCCCCACAAGATAAAAGTGTCTAACATCCTCACCCAAGATAAACTTTATATTAAACTTTTATCCCCCAAAGTAAGGAAATCTAACTTCCCCAGATAATACAAATTGAAAACCTCCCCAAAGAACAAGACAGTCTTAACATTCCCCCCTGCCACCCCAGAGAACTTAAACTGTTACCAACTTACCCCCCTTCCCCCAGAGAACTCCAGCAAACACTCCTCTCCCCTTCCCCCAGAGAACTCCAGCAAACACTCCTCTCCCCTGCCCCCAGAGAACTCCAGCTAACATCACTCTCTCCCCAACAGAACATGGCGCTCATCTCTCTCTCACTTACGATTGGGATGTTGATGGTACTCTCACACGTCGTACGAGGTCTTCTTCGTCAGGTAGTTCATGGTGAGCTGGTCAGAGGGTGCCTGGCAGAGCTGGTGGCCGCCGCTGAGATGGTCGCTACGTCTTATGAGATGTCCAGAGGTGGGTGTGTTTGTGAGAGAGAGGGAGGGGAGGGGGGTGCATTTACGAGTGGTTAAGAGGGAGAGAGAGGGGCATTTAAGAGTGTTTAGGGAGAGAGAGGGAGGGGGTGCATTTAAGAGTGTTTAGGGGAGAGAGAGAGGGAAGGGGGTGCATTTAAGAGTGTTTAGGGGAGAGAGAGAGGGAAGGGGGTGCATTTAAGAGTGTTTAGGGGGGAGAGAGAGGGGAGGGGGTGCATTTACGAGTGTTGAGAGAAAATGCAACTAAAGAAAAACAACAAGAATTAAAACAAAACACATCACAGAATAAACCTAATCAAATCTCATCCCCTCTACAGTATTCGGTAACCACGGGATAATAGCATACAGCATCATCCTGTTCCTGACTATCCTGTGGAGAATTAGGACCTGGGATGGTGTCACTGCCTGCCCATACAGCCTGCTGGGACAATACGTGGAGAAGGGCGCTCAATACCACCACACAATGCTAAAGATTCTGGCCCAACTTGTAGGTGGTGTGGCATCCATAAGGTGCGTGTCCCCTACATTGATTCCCGGACTAGTGATCAGCAATGAACTTAACAAACCCCCTTACCTATCCTAACTAGCCATTTCCTCATCTAATTAACCATTTCCTCACCTAACTTAACCTAATCAACCCCTCACCCCTTAACCTAAATTACTCATACACCAACCTATCTTAATTCCTAACTTTACCCAATTTATTCAACTTAACCCAACTTTGCCTTAACTCATCATGCCAATAATTTAACCTACCCCTAACCTTACTAAACCCTAATCAGTTTTAATCAAAATACATCTGGTTTTAGGAATGATTGAGTTTCCCATTTGTTGTGTTCTGAGTTGCTGTCACGTGTATGTAAAAATGAATGGAAATGAACAAACACTTTTTATTATCAACTTGTAGCTAAAATTCAGAATTGTGTGACCTCTAAATGGCTGGACAGGTGAGAGAATGACTATAGATGGACTTACCAGCAAAATGTTAGTCAAAACCAAGGATTCTTGGTCTATTTTTAGGCTGTAGTCATGTCACTGTACACTATAGATGACTGAAGTACATGCGAGGGTTGATACACAATTACTGTATTCTTGTCTTCTATGTAATAAAATACGGTTCTTTTTTATACACTGCACATAGTTGAAGTACATGATGAGGTCGACACATAATTGTCTTGATCAACTATGTACTTTATCACTGTTCCTGTGTGCCGCAGATGGGTCAAATACATGTACACGATCGAGGTGATGCACACACACACAAGTGGTGACGACATTGGTTACTGTGAGTCAGACATACAAGTCCCTGTTGTCATGGGATTCCTGATTGAGGGTTCGCTCACCTGTGTCTGTGAACTTGCATCTCGAGCCCTGGGTGAGATCAAGCCCAAGTATGCTGCTGCTATCAACTCCTTCTTTGTCACTTCCATGGTCCTTGTGGGTGAGTTGTCAAGTCAGAGTTTATGGATGGATCTCAAGATTATCTAGTCCTTTGTGATGGTGGATTGTAACAAATTAAATCTATTTCTACATTATCTTAACATTTTTTAATGTACTTGGGTCTGGATCTCAAGTTGTTCCAGACCCCTTACAACGTCTGGTTATTACACATCAATTCCTATAATTTATCTAGTTTTTACTGAGTTAACTTCAGTATTTTCACAAGTGTTTTTACATGTACAGTAGTGTAAATTCAAGTGTTTTTGTACCAGGTTCTGTATTTGAAGCTTCTTTTACATTATCAGTCTTTCACACAAAATTGTCTAAAATTTGCCTCAAAACTTCTTTGCCTTGGACTTTTAAATACAGTACTGTACTTTAATACTTCTCTTGCATCTGCCAAATTTTTTTTTACTAAATAGCAGCATCTTGTATCCCACCGATTCCTCACCACGATGGGTTCAAGTTAATTTTTATGATCAGCAATACTATAATCTGTTTAGGCTCATAGTATCAACCATTACTTTGCTAGTTAAGGCTCCTCCTCCTTTGGTCAACCTGTTGTTAACATCGACTCAATAAGATGATCTGGCAGTAGCAACCAACATAATATTATTTGCTCTACCACTCCTGTAACTTCAGGCAGGGCAGCTAGAGGGGTTACTCACACTTGCTGTAGGTGTGACCCCAAGACTCATGGCAGGCGGGAACGTCTCACATTTTCTGACAGGATCAACAAAAATGGTCCTGCCCACTGGCCATCCTCTTACATCTTCAGTGTTTGATACATTTAACTCCTTGCCCGTAGAACTTTTCTTTACACACTTCGCTTCATTGTTGCAGCTTTCAACCACTCAGGCGGTTACTTCAACCCAGTGCTGGCAACGTGCCTCAAGTGGAGCTGCCGCGGCCACACCAACACTGAGCACATCATCGTGTACTGGGCTGGCTCCATCCTGGGTGCCATGCTGTCCATCAAACTCTGGAATCTGGCCACTGTTAAGAAAGTTCTCGTTGGATTCTTCAAACCCAAGGAAGAGTGATATAGTCTTGGTAAAACACTCAAGACTAACTCACTCTTCCACAAGGATTTATACTCTTTGTAAGATACAGTACTTGGGTAAATAGAATTCATCATACTCTTGGTAGTACAACCAAGGAAGAACAATCAAGCCATACTCAAGGAGGAACACCAGTTTTATAAAAAAAAGTCAAGATCAAGTGTACTACACATGGAAACAGTGGAGATGTAGAATTAGTCATATGTCTGACTTTGTATTGTATTGATACCTGTATGTTGCATGTATCCAATACCGGTTGAAAAAGGGATATAAATTTTGTTTGAGCAAAAGGCCGCTGATATGGTGTGTATGATCAGTATGTACTATCATATAGGTCACAAGCATAACAGAATGAAACGGAGACTTTCAAATTTAGGTACTGCAGGAAGATGCTTGAAGGCAAGATATCCTGATGGGAAAACAAATGAAGTACGGTACTAAGATTAACTGGAGCATAAGAAGTGTTTTTGAAATATATCTGAAGAAAAGAGATGAAGGGATATTGGTAGAGATATTAAAGGGTCCAAATTGCATACAGCGTCAAGGGTGAGCCAGGGGATGGAGATAAAAATTATGATTGAAAAAGGTGTGTTTTCTCCAGATACAAAATACTTCACAGGAGAAATGGTAAAACTGCCTTAAAATATTTGGAGTGGAGAGCCTTAGATGCCAACCCTGCCTGACCCGAGACTTACTGGGACTAGGATGGTGCCACATTCCTGTCTCTACAGTGCCAGGTCCACAAGTGCCAAATGCTTTCTTTTATATAGGATTTAAATGAACTGTTATTCAGTAGTACAAGATACCATTCCATATTGTTGTTACTTATTGTACTAGTTTTATAGTAATTGTCTTGTATATTTTTGTCTCACTCTGCTATATAGGAAGGACCATGAAGGCCAGTATGTTCATATTTGACATTGACATCAATATCGTCCTTAAGGCTGTCAAGGTCAAGTTCCATTATGGTCACTGAACTATGCCATCCATAGGTGTGGCCCTAGGTACTCCTGAATGTGCTGCGTAAGGATCAAATTTTGGTTAACAGATCCTTACGCAGCACATTCAGGAGTACCTATACTGAAATTTTGAACAAAATCCATTTTTTGGCCGAAAATGAAAAAAATTGTAAGTCTAAAGCCTTAAAGGATTTTTGGCCAAAAATACGTTTTCTCTCTGAACTAAAATTTAATGTGCCTAACTATTTAAATACATCCAGAATAATACACAAGCACCAAGAAATGACCTCGAAAACCCATAAGTGGCGAGTAATTAGCATTGCAAAAGTAATTAAAATATTCTAAAAATCATTTGAACATTTTCTAAAAGCCATTTGAACAAGTTATAATCAAGATATCAAATTTTGGTTAACAGATCCTTAAGCAGCACATTCAGGAGTACCTATACTGAAATTTTGAACAAAATCCATTTTTTGGCCGAAATGACAAAAATTGTAAGTCTATGCCTAAAAGGATTTTTGGCCAAAAAACTTTTCTCTAACTAAAATTTAATGTGCCTAACTTTTAAGTACATCCAGAATAATACACAAGCACCAAGAAATGACCTCGAAAACCCATAAGTGGCGAGTAATTAGCATTGCAAAAGTAATTAAAATATTCTAAAAATCATTTGAACATTTTCTAAAAGCCATTTGAACAAGTTATAATCAAGATATAAATTTTGGTTAACAGATCAGAAGCAGCACATTCAGGAGTACCTATACTGAAATTTTGAACAAAATCCATTTTTTGGCCGAAATGACAAAATTGTAAGTCTAAAGCCTTAAAGGATTTTTGGCCAAAAATACGTTTTCTCTCTGAACTAAAATTTAATGTGCCTAACTATTTAAGTACATCCAGAATAATATACAAGCACCAAGAAATGACCTCGAAAACCCATAAGTGGCGAGTAATTAGCATTGCAAAAGTAATTAAAATATTCTAAAAATCATTTGAACATTTTCTAAAAGCCATTTGAACAAGTTATAATCAAGATATCAAATTTTGGTTAACAGATCCTTAAGCAGCACATTCAGGAGTACCTATACTGAAATTTTGAACAAAATCCATTTTTTGGCCGAATTTTTTTACAATATTTAGATTACTAAGACAATTCTTATGTATTGAATGGATAACAATAGTGTTAAGGTAATATCGTACACATGTCAAAGTTTAGTTCACTACAGTACAATATTTCCTGTATATGACTTACTTCTGTCAGGAGTTTGGGGACTTGGTGATGGCCTTCTGGTGACTTATTGAGTGGAGATAGTGGCTGGTCTTGATGGAGACCTACAGTACAGTGTGTCACTAACATCAACATCCAGGATAATTGAAAGTCTCATCTGGAGCTCAGCTTTATTTAACCTTTCTGAGAAGGAATGATATTTACAAAATTAGGCTAATTGGCCTAAGCAAGTGTTGTAAAAGGGGAGACCAACACAAATAGTGAATCTGTGTCCTGTAAACATCTGATTCTCTAGGTCCTATAAGTCAGCTTGGTCACCAGCTGGGCAACGAACAGACACCACTGTCATCACAGCCAAGCTGGAGGCCATTCAGCACATCAAATTATCTCAACAAATATGTCCTATAACGCTTCCCTCGTGTTTCAAACATGAGCCTCTTTATCTTTTACTGATCCAAGTTAGAATCTATCTCACATCGTACTCAATAACGTCATAAAAAGTAAAAATGTTTTTGAGTGTGTACAAATGAACTAGATCTGATATAGAAAAAAAATGAGAAGATAAAACATGGAAAAGTTTTGAATAACTGACGAGGTGGTGAACACATTAGGCAAGAATGGGTCACACAGTTCAGCAGGGCAACGGGTACAGAGCAGAAATAATCCTACAATTTATCACAAGAAGAATGTTAGCCCCCCCTTATTTTGTACAAAACCTACTGAGTACGTCTGTGTTAGAATGTATTATGTACACGCATGAGAATACGGGCCGTCTAGGGTGGCCGCTCCAGCTTTGCTTTATATATAAATAATCCGTAGCCTCGTTAACTCTGCTGTGAGCCGTGTATGATCCCCAGCCTGCCCTAAGTTGGTGCAGTAGACTTAGAAACAGCCAACAAGTTTATGAAATTCAGTTAATTTCATTCCCCCAAATTAATTGGAGTATGAAAACCTCAGTGAAACAGTGTCAGACATGTTAATACATACAGATTGCAGCCACAGGGTCAGGGGGGGGGTGGGTGGAGACACATGATGATGATGGGACATGGAACCAAGCAAACATTGGTTATAACTCAGCAGAGGAAACCCAACAGGGTGTAAATAACTGGTGAGGTAATAAAGAGGTTTTTACTGGGAACAGAAAGTCTCTAGAGTCTAAATTTACCTGCTGAGGAAAAATAATTAATTGTGAGCATCTCGGGAGAATCACAGGAACTTGTATGCCAACAAGAGATCAATACTGAACAGTGTGGGTTAAAAACAAACATATCCCAATTCCTCTTCATTTTACTGGAGTTCGTAAGAAAACATATAGGATGACAAGAAATGGTACACAGGGCGTAACAGATAAAAGGCATACTTGGCAAATCTGAGAAAAAAAAAAAAAAATAAATAAAATAAAATAAAAATAAATAAATAAAAATTAGGGAAGCAACACTTGAGGTTTAATACAGTAAATATAATTATGATGTCCGTAAGATTCACGTAGAAAATGGAATGCAATTATACTAGTGTTATAATATCCGTAGTATGTGATAGCTGCTGCTCTTGTCAACCACCAACAAGTACTTATCTTCCAAATCAATTTTGTGACAACACCGAGAGCAACTTTTGAATCAAGTTCGGCCGTAGAGGAAAAACACATTTGTCCTTAAAAATAATAAATTCCATTGATAACTGAAACCTTACAATTCTCTAATTTTTGCGTAAAATTACGTGGTGCAAATAAAAGTCGCGGCCGGACATGGTTCAAAATCTGTCTCCCCACAGAACGTACCAGCACACTAAAAAGACCCGTAAGTACATAAATGCAAATCAGATGAATTAGTCGTATATTTTTGGCACTTTTATCATATGGTCATTTCCTGTAGGGTTAATTTCAAAGATCTGGACATGGATATACTGAGCACATGTGACAACTGTGCCATCTTGACTACTTTATAACTCACCCATCGTGCATACATGTACCTCCAAGCACCTCGTGACTGTGACGCCTGTGTACACACTGACATAACTGTGATGACAGATGCAAACAAACTCTTTAATATATTTTTCAGACTAGATACTTTGTCAAAGCACAAAAAAATTGATAAAAACGTGAAATGACAAACTTTTGCCTTGAACTGCTCACTACACCACAGCGTTCACTGAACACACCCAAAACCATCATGACTTAGCACCATAATTAACTCGGTAATCTACCGATGGTGAAACACCGATTTTCTTCAACCACAATTTTTGCAAACCAATTAGAATCTTTTTTTTTTCCTTTTTGACTTTTTTGGTTATAGAAAGGGTCAGATATCTAGCCAATGATGATGATAATGATAAGCTCTTTCATCAGTACAGTACAGTACCTCCCACCAGCTGAATCATGCACTACTACCACACTTCTATAAAACTTTAAAGGCAGCCACAAAACTATGAAAAACTTGTGTATTCCAAATACAAAATGTGGACAATACTTTACAATTATTTCCATGCTTAAAAAAACTTTGGCCCTTAGTTTTTTGAGGTTTATATTTTTTGAGGAACAACTGAGGTGGCTGAAGCCTCCCAATAGACTGACCATCGTGTCCGACGCTGACCGTGTTCTCGTAGGCTTGGAGAAACGTCGCGTTCGACAATTAGAGGATGAATACATAAATGTTACATCAAATTAATAAGTTATTGATTCCACTATAATCACGTAATCATAAACTGCATGATGAGTTCGACAGTCAGGTTACCCTAGCTAATGGCAGCCTTATGTCTTTAAAATGTATGCCACAATAATAATAATAAAAAATAAAAAAAACCACAAAGAACTTAAGAGGTCAAGTGGTGTCAGAAAGACAGAAAAAATTAAAAAGAAAAAGAAGAGAGGTTGCTTTCTGTCATTTTATGGCCTCCAAACCCTCGACATGACCATGAACTTTTAACTAAATGTTCATTAACCTGTAGTTTTTTACCTATAAAGTCAATATTTCAACACATTACTTCTGAAGCATAAATATCAACAACTGGTTAAGAACATGACAAATAAACTTTTCACAGCCCAGTTGGAACTATAATGACTGAGATGCAGATTGGCCAGCAAAACAATGACTTAAATAACATTAATTTGTTAGCATGGAAATGCTCTGAGACACTGCCTCAAATCCAACCCTGGGGACCAAATGACAGTCACCAAGAACACAAAACACACATTCACAGGACTTACACTTGGATAACTGATTACGGAAAGCAGTAAAGAAATTCAACTATGCTCTCCAGTATCTACTGATAGCAAATAGGCAATGAAATGTGTACCACAACTACTGAATCAGAAACACCAAAATGACTCCACCAACTTATTCCTGAGAGTAAAATACAGTTGGTAACATTATTTGGCCATTTCCTTCCAGTAGCAATAAGCTGGTCAGAGGAGTGGTTCACAAGTGTACTGTTGTGAAATGTGTAAAGCAATAAATACAACAATTTTTCAAACCTAATGGCTGGAGAGCTCTGCCAAGACTTCCAGGTATCCATGTGGGCTTGACGAGTCAGCCAGCCAGCAGAGAAGGAACACAGAGTGTGTGACGAAGGGAACAGGACAGATGTTGCTCAAAGGGGTGAACCTCAAGACCCCAGGGAGTGTGATACAGTGCCAGCCTCTGGCATAGCAGGTATTACATTGTGACATGGCAGAGCTGTTCAGTAAAGGCTCAGCCTTTGGAGGTGTCTAGTTGTGTCATTCATCACAGAGAAACATAGATGACATTGGGGACATCGGTGGAGGGTAGCCAAGGGCAGGCCAGTCCAGACACAGGACGGCAGGTAGCGGGTGAATCCTGCGCGGAGCCGGCAGCCACCAAGGCCTGTGGCAGCGTGTACCCTGCACCGGTTGTTGTGGTCATCACGGTACTGCTGCAAGTTGCCCACAGTCCACGAGGGCCCAGAATTAGGGCCTCACCACACTGCCACACCCTACACTTTGGACTTCACCAATGTTCACACATCCAGAACATGATTAAGAAAATATAACACTTTATAAATATTCCCAGGCATGTCTATGTCCAGACAACTGTCCCAGGCAGCTATCACAGGCAGGCCAACACTATGTGTCACTCATGAAGGAATTCTGCGCCTTCATTTCTTCAAGTTCTCTCTTCTGAGCACGTAGAAAAAGTATCCTGAAACAAATGAAAAACATACATTAGCAAGGTTCACAGTGACAGCTTGGCTGCCAGCCTAATGACTAGGTCAACTGTTTCTGAAATATTATTTTAATTTTCTTATGGCATAATTTTTTATTAAAACCTCAGTTAATCTTAAACATTTACAGTATTTACACCAAAAACAGATTGTGAAAACCTTCACCTTTGATATGTAACCTTTAATATCCATTACAACATTATGATGTGACATTATATTCAACAAAAAGATGAGTTTTGTAAACAATTGGGACATCATGAGTTTTGGTAGACTTTAAAGTAATAAAGTTATCTGCAAGTTTTTTCTGATATTCTCTCAGAAGACTGGTTAAGTGTACACTGTTAAATACCTTTGTTCATGGAGTGTGGCCTGTATCTCTGCCAGACGTACAAGGGAACGTGCCATCTTGAGCTCGGCAGATACCCGCGTCATCACCAGACTCCCAACAGAATGAGCTTCCTCTGACAGTCTCTGTGCCTGTAACATTATCAATAACAAGTAATTCAAAAGAAAGGAAATGCCTATATATCGATGCACATGAATGTTTTTTAGTCATCTTTAATCACGTAAATACAGCCGTGGATTAACCCTTAAGCAGAGTAATGATTCCCTAATCTGTCCCAATATTTTATGTGCAAAAACTGCAACACAAAGAAGATGAAACATCCAATGATGAAGGCCACCGTTCCTACAGCTAACTTCCACTGAGGGTGGCCACCGCTTAAGAGTTGATAATTACCAGGACAGTTTAAGCTCACAAACCATGCGAGTTACTACTTCACTTACCGGCTTTTCAAGGGCCTCAGCTGGCCAATTTTGTACGTGTGAAATAAGGGATTCATTATAATAATTAGCGAGGCTAGGGGTGAGGGCAGGTACCAACGGCCGTAGTCCTGCTAACGATCCTCCTGCTGTCTGTGTCAACGACTGCAGTGAATTAATACTGCTGTTTGGGCTACCCACTGAAAGTAAAAGTAAGTTTATCTTAATAAACTTCTCACCAAAACCGACACATTCCTGACCTTATCTTACATACAGGTATACTATACTGCACAGTTAGTGTACACTGTGTCTGTTAAAACCTGTACGTTAACTAGGTGTACGTGAAGCTGATACTGACTGTAAGACCGTTCTTGCCCCACACTACTGTAATTAATTAATCATCCTTAGTACTATAATGGCTGATGCTAAAGTAGGTACAGTATACAGTTAACGGTTTCTTCACTTGGGAGATTTTTTAACTGGTGGCTATAAGGCTGAGACACACAGCCTCCATAACCTACTTTAGCATCACCCATTATACAAAAATCACCCCAAGAACAAAAGGTCATAATAATGTTAAATAATTAACCCCTTTAAAATTTCCACCACAAAACTATTGTATATTCAGC
This sequence comes from Homarus americanus, assembly GCF_018991925.1. NCBI lineage: Eukaryota > Metazoa > Arthropoda > Malacostraca > Decapoda > Nephropidae > Homarus > Homarus americanus. The sequence continues at coordinate 34,071 of NW_024752480.1, forward strand.
CTATGGTACTGACAACCTCACAAGTTCTGAAAAATACCCAGAAAAAAGAACCAACAAGGCAGCAATATAGTACTCTACTAATACATCATATATACAACCCATCTGAGGTCCTTACGTACATCTATCAACCAGAAATTTACCAACATTAAAGTAAATAAACAAATAAATAAAAAATAAACTATCAGGCAACATGGACCCAGCATCACACATCACCGACTGGTTGAGGTATGATTGGTACATATCTGGGTATTCTTGAACTGGTTACAAATTTCTACGAGAAGCCACTGAATGTATGGCCATATTCTTCATCAATACTGGCTCACATACTGAATACCAGTCATACACTTACACATTGCCAAGTATGAAGTATTGTGATAAATGTGGTTAATAAAAACAATTAATAAACTAAGCTTGTAAAGAAACTATGGACAATTCTACCTGTTGCTTCTTATTGTTCTGCACCTCCCTCCTACACTACAAAGTCTTCCGTACCCTCTCATCCACCTCACAAACAAGAGTGGAAGAGTGTGATGGTAATACTGATATACTGTATATACTCTCAACCTTTTAGCTATTCCAATGAAGGGAAAACTAGATACTTTTACCCTATGTGGAAAGCTACAACAGGTACAGTACTGTGTTTCAATGCCATCCTTCCTTCCTTCCTACCAGTTTTTTTGTTGATATTTAAGCAAGCAATATCTATCAAAGGGCTATAGTATAGTCTGGTTTTACGCGGATATTTTTTACGCGGACGGCCATTTACGCGGCACCTGTTCAGAAGAGATAATTATTATTTACGCGGCAAGCGGCAGGGCAAGGTGCTGGGCGCTGACGTCAGACTTGTGCCGGTGACGTCGCGGACTGTGATTGGGCCACGTATCCTTGCCACCCACGCACCCCTTCCGCCGCGCGCTGTGATTGGTCTAGCTATCCTTGCGACCCCTGCAGTGACTGCGGACGAGATGTTGGAAGATGATGACATCAGTGAGCAGCGATGTGTTACAGAACAACAAGAGCAGAAACTAACACATGCTGATGTGAAGGGTGTCATCGAGTTAGCTGAGAGAATGAAACTTATCCTTGCCAAAGACACAGTCAATCATCGCTACGAAGTGTCTAATAACCTTCTGTTGAAATCCCTGGAGCCCTATGTTCAGCTGTATCACGACCACATCAATGCTAGCCATCAACAAAACATCACCGAGTTCTTCACCCGCCAACCACCACAGCCAGCCCAAGTCAGTGATAGTGAGTATATGGACTTTGGGGGGGTTTGACGAGGAGGCCCTGCTAGCCTCTGTGGTGGATAGAGATACAGGCGAGGGCCAATAATCTGCCCTCTGCCTCAGAACCAACCCCCCATCCCCATCTCTTCTACTAACGTAAGTGTTAAAAAACCTAATATTATTGAAATTTCTCTTATATATTAATTGTGTGTGCATACCATCATAAAATTAAAATGTTATTTTTACTACAATGTACAGTATTGTGTCGGCGATAGGCAAAAGTAAAAAGGCAGTCTGGCGGTTGGCCCAGTCTCTATTTCAATTAATCCCATAGGTTCTGTTATTTTATTTGTGCGTTTCGCTTTATACGCGGACCTCCATGGGTTTAATTAACCATGTAAAACCAGACTATACTGTATACTTCAGGACACACCCCCACAGAACCCCCCCCTCCCTCAATACAGAAATGCCTACAGGTACTTTTCATAACAGAATTTTTGAGACTGTACAAACATAAGTTACCCCCTAATTTTCACTCTGAATAATAATATAATAATAATCCCAGTTCCTCAAATACAAACACCTATGATTTGCATTTATACTCAACATCCTCCTGCAACTCTTTCACAAAACAACTGACTCCTCTCAACCTTAGTTTCAATTCACAATATGATCGCCGCTAGGGGAGAACATTGAATGATTCCCATTTTTGGGGGTCAAAAGTTCAACATAACATACAACACTCCCCCAACTTATCAGTCATCTTACATAAGATAACAAAACCACCAAGAATTTACCTCTATCTATCTCTATCTCTGGTATCTTCAATTACAGGTTTGGGTAGTCACAAAAAGTGCACCATCACCTAAACAACAAAGGAACGCAACACATCAGAGGGCAATGACATCAACGACCACAATGTAATACCCAGCCTAGGATTTCCTACATTATCTCAACTAATAAATTACCCAGTAACTTCCAAAAATATTACACTGAGTCACAATCATCAATCACTTAAACAACTGACACCTTCTAGATCTACAACAGTTATGACTGAACCAAACCTGAATTTTTCTTCTTCAAGCCTATTAAATTGTTTTGGCTATGTTAAAGTTCATTCTGTCAGCTGTTCCTTATACAGGGTGGGCAAGAAATAACCCGATATATTTAAAACTTATATGAAATTCTATCTTTATCATCATGCACAACATACATCATAGATACTACGCAACTTACATCATGCACAATTACCATTAGACGTACTACACAACATACGCATGTAAAAATATATAATTGGGGGTACACACACTGTTATACTAAGACTAATGCATGCCATGTGCCCAGGTATTTCTCACCCACCTCATACAAAGCTGAACACCGAGACATAAAAATTGCCTAAAAACATGGAAAAGTAGACAAATAGCAAAATATAAAGAGTAATGTGTGACCAAAGTGCACTTGATCACTAAAGGTTAACACTTGATTGAAACAATAACACAGATGGGGACATAACATAACCCTTTTTCATGCAGGTGAACTAAAGCCTTAAAATAAATTAAATTAACACAGTCTTTAACTTCCCTAAACCTTCTGGGTTCATATCTAACAGTGTGGGGATAAATTACATCTGCAATCATTGACAATCACCTCAAGGCAATCCATATTCCCTTTAACACTAAGCCTACTACAAGTGATAAAAAAAAAAATCTCATACTTCTCAGCCATCTTCCCAACCATTTGCCTTGCACGAATATTTGGCTGAATTCATGGATAATCAACGGCATGAAAGAGGACTGAATTCATGGATAATCAACGGCATGAAAGAGGACTTAAACACAAGGATGAAAGGTCTGGGGCAAACTGTTATGCAATGATGAATGGACTACTACAAACACTACTGCATAATCTAACATTTGCTTCCTCCATGAATAATCTTCTGTAACAAATAATACTACATCAGCTCCTCCTTCACCCAGTGCCCCTAAATTTCTTGAATACTGTATCTAACTAATTTTAATGTTCTCACCCCAGCACTAGAGTCCATTCAGTTTCCACTACACATCCCGTTCAGCTACAAAGTAACTTTTAAGAGCTGCCATCTGGTAATTATGACTAACCCACACAAGCAAGGAAAAATGGCTGTAAAATGGTAATGGTGAATACTCCTTAACTACCTTCCAACACCTGCTCTTCTTCACTAGTTCATACATTTTATCCTAGGCCAATTTTTAAAACACACCCTCTTCACTAATGTAATTTCTACGAATGTCAATCCAGCACCAAGCTAACTTGACCTGCTCTTTCCTGTGTCACTCTTTAAAATGTCATTCTTAACAGTCTATTCTCATTATCCCAATTTTATTTCTTTCTCTCTTTCCCATTTTTGTGAGGGATGGATCACGGAAAATAAACCCCCCCAAAAGAAAGGGATAATTGGGGCCGGACATGCATAGGTGAAGACTACATGCAGAAATACATAAGTAAAACACATGTAAATCCTTTGCCTCAATATCCAGTTTCTTAAACATATATATTACAGGTTTGAATTCCTCTATGCACTCATTAGTCCATGGTCATGCTACCTTCCCATACATCACTGGGACTTGAACTACAGGTACAGTATATACAAAACACATCTTGTCACTACTAAAATAATTTTCTCTCTCAAACAGCTTCCTAATTGTGCTACAGCAAAATCCAAGCAGTGTTGCCTCGAATTCTTAGCAATTAGCAGACTGCAAGTTACCCATAGCAGGATGCTAGTCCACTGATGGTTGTTCCACCATTGACAAGGTAACAGAGTGAAACTAAATTTTTTTTTTTGGCTAACTGTAAGGGTCAGTCCCATCTTTCACTGTGACTGGCAACATAACCCACAACCATTTGTTTGTGAGGTAAATGTTCTGCTACTGAGCTCCTAAACTAATCAGAAAAGCTCCAATAAAGGGAGAAACCAACCCCTGAAAACATGCAAAACACATGAAGAACCCCCAAAAAGCATAACTAGACAGGTATACAGTATATACCTCCTGTAAAGGATACGTACAAAATTGGATCAATGTGAGGCCATCTGGTGCAGAGTTATGCTCATGGCAAGAAACTGTGGATGGACAGATGGACATGCTCATTACTATGCAGCCCCCATAATGATGAGTAGCTTTAATAAGTATACAGTACTATGAATTCATCCAGCCTCTCATCACCACCAACTTTTACAACCCCTTTGCACACTTGTGTGAATGAGCCGTGACCACACGATGGCAACTCTCTTGCAGCCTCTCTCATCGGGTTCATATTCACAAGGTCATTTCTTACATCCTCTCCCCTACTGGCTCTACCACCCCTCCACATTCAAACTCCAGCTTCTCTCAATACAAGTGGTCTGCTCCATTCTCTCCACACACTCGCTCAAAACATCTCGGCTTGCTTCAACACAAACCCCCCCCCAATACTCTCAATAACCCAGCTGCCCTCTTAGCTCTGAACAGGGTTTCCTTTCTTTCAATGACATATTAAACATCCATCTTGCCATTCTCATTTCTGCTCCCTCAAGTCTACACATGTCATCCTCTTTTACTACAATACAGTATTCATGTTCCACTCATATACATCACATTTCTCACACAGGTTGCATACATCTTTCCTGTCATTTATATACATGTATCAACATCTAATTAAATATACATCTCTCACACCTTGGGAGAAACAGAAGTCTCAACAGAGGTAGTGTAAAATGACAGTTAAAAGTGACAGAAGGGAGAAAAAACAATTAACAATACTCCAACCACACTTATGTATATATATATATATATATATATATATATATATATATACACACACACACACACACACAAGTAAATCATGAATTTTCTTTCCTTCAACTATAGCACACCATCTTTCACACACAACTCCCATACCTGTAGTATTTCCAACTATTACCTGCCTTTAAGAGAATTGACCCAAAAGAGGTGGGATTTATTATTAATCCCACCTTGAACTTTTTCCCGCCTTTCTCCAGACTAACTCACACTTGTCTTACCACACACACATAATGTCTCGGGTGCTCTATAACACACCCACTTCATCCAAATTCAAGTCAACATTTATTTTATCTTTCTATCACCTATCACTTATCTTCCTCTCCTTCATTTTATGCAAGGAGTGGATCAAGGGAGACAGACCTAAAACTATATATAGAGAGAGAGAGAGAAGGGGGGAGTTGTGAGGTAAGCGTGGGAAGTTAGTGATGTGCACACTAAACACTCCACACACACACACACTCAGGTTGCATATGATGTAAACAAACCAGAAGCTAAAGAAGGCAGTGGTAAAGGAGAGAGGTGTGAGGCAAGTGCTGACAGACACACTTCATACATATTTACACACACACACATGCACACTAAACACAAAATCCCCAACTAGCATAAAAGTAAACAAAGTGAAACATTACCCTCCCTTGCCCCAAATACCACCCCACACCTCTCTATCTGGCTAACTCCTTCACGTTAACACCCTCCATTACAGACACCAATTCTTCAGCCACTTTCACCATTTTTATCTCTAACAATTTGATTTTACATGTCAAATAAATTCTAAGTTATTTTATTTCCTACAATCAACTAGTGTAATCCATCCTTATGAATTTATTCTGTATATCATAACTGATTATTTAAGTATATGAAGCATGATAGTTGTTCAATTTTTTTTCCATATGGGTGGAAGTTTTAAGTGAAATAAATATGATTTCCACCGAGCCTGACAAAAATACTTTCTCAATTTCTCGTCTCCCAACACAGTCTCTCTCCTACTCAGTCAATCATATCAAACAACTGCCAGGACGTGGAGTAATGACACGCCCACTTCACCACAACGCCATCGATTTCTTTCTTACTATTCATCTATCTAGCACACCTCCTCCCTCCCATGCTTGTGGTTGGGGCAGGTCAAAGGAAACACAAGTATTATCTAAGGGAGGAAAATGGTAGAGAGGAGAGTTATAAGAAGTGTTAAAATTGGAATAAAATGGAGTAAACTATGAGAAGACCCTCCACACACTCTTTATATACTACACACACACACACACACACACACACTGTCTTTCTCTATGTTCACAATGTAAATAGAAAGTGATACTCTATCTCGACCTTTCCTTCACCACAAATATCATCACTTTACAAACTATTTTATTATCACACTCAGCTTCCTCCTCTTCACACACACACGAGGCAATTCTAACAATTCACCATAGACAACACACACATAAGATTTACCCCTTATCTTTCAATAGTTCCTGCAGTCTCAGTTCCACCTGTTTTTCCACACACATGCATCCTTTCTACTACTTCATCTATCTATCTCTCTAACATAACAAACCCAAGTTGAAAAAGGGACGTCCATCTTGCACAAATTTCACACCCAAGTCATGCGCTAATTATTCTTATCTATCATTTCCTTCCATACACATTTCTACATGGAGGTGGATCATCAAGGAAGACAAGAACCCCAAGAAAGTGGTGCAAAGCAGGAGTATAACTTGACAGGAAAGACACAGACGTACACTTACACACACACACACACACCTAGCTTACCCTATAAACATTCTGAACACATTTCACAATGCATTTACAGCAACCACTATCAACAACAAGAGGTCTTTCATTAATATTCAAAGCTGCAACACACCCAATTATTTTTAACACTAAATTTCTCCATTACACTATTATCCATATCTCTATCTCCATTTAGTGAGGTGTAGATTCAAGGGAAACAGAAACGTACAAGAGCGAGGAAACGGGGAGGGAGAAAGGTGTAGCTAAGACGCGTGTGGGCAGTGACACGAGAGGACCACTAAGGCATATCTGATGTTAACTCCACAAACCTTACATTAACTCTACACACCTGATATTAAATCTACACACCTGACATTAACTCTTAATTTAGAAAGAGTACTTTAAATTTTTCTTTATGCTCAACACTTCAAAATCCATATCTCTACCTAAGCAAGAGCCACTGGTTCCTACAAAGAGAAGGAAAATGACGATGATGAAGGAGGATTTGAACAAAGGCTAGTGAGCATATTTATGGACAAATTATATTACTTTTTTTTTCAATAATTGGGAATTTGGAGAAAGTTTCTTAAGCAATAACGGAGAATTAATGTAAAATATTTATAAAATAGTGACAGAATCTTGTCCTATTTTGGAATACCTGTTATTTTAATCCACCCCCCCCCCAGTTCAAAATAATTATTGGCCAATCAATTTTAACAGATTTTTGGCATTAGCAACAATGGTGTCCCACCCCCTCCCGAGATATTACTACAACTGTGTAATTACATGAAGTGCAAACCTTTCTTGAAAGTCAGAGACACCATCACTCCTCTATCCTGTCAAGCCTTTAGTAAGAAGGTGGAAGACTTAAGAGAAAAAATTTGAATCATGCCTCATCCTCAGTGATAAACAGGGTAGCCTACAAGACATATGGATAACATACTGCCATAATTTGGAACTACATATCCAAACTATTTTGGGTGTTGTCAGCTAAACAGGAAAATAATACCAAATACAGGGATGTGAAAAGATTGCAAATTAATACAGAACTAAACTTCAATTAAACAGGTGCCCTTCAAACACACAACAGTATATACATTAACACATATGAACTTATAACACTCTCAGGCATAATCTCTCTTTCATCCAATATACTTCAATATCACAATGCTGGTCACACACAATACAGAAACAAGAGGGTAAGGGGTACTCACCTTTTCTAATGTCGATGCCGTCTTGGTTTTCAGAATGTGTTGGTGTTGGGGGACCCCCACCTATATTATTACTATTTGCAGATATTGTTAGTGGTTCTAATTGTGATTTCACTACTAGTCCTTCTCCATCATGTGAATGAGAGTTGTTAGAGTTGACAGTCTTTGCTGTATCCAAGTCTATTCCACTCTTGCTCAACGAATTCGAGAGTGTCAAGAGGCGGGGATGGAGGTTTAGGAGCTGCGGCACCGCCATGGACGTGGAGCCGCCCAAGGCAGGGATGCTGCTGGCTAAAGTGGAGGTGGTTGTGGTGTTGGTGCCTGAGCTCGATGACAACGCACTACTACATAACGGGGGTAAGGACGAGGGTAAGGAGGTGGGCATCAACCCTAAACTTGTTCCGAGCTTAGGTCTCAAACCACTTTGTATAAGTGTTGTTGTTGAGCCCGCGTGGGTGGACGTAACAGTCGTGCCCGATGAGGACGCCAGACCCGATGGCGCTAATGACACGTTGGCCCCGCTAACGTCGTGGCTGTTCTCTCCACTGCCCCTGGTGTGGAGGTGTTCTGACGTGGGAGTGCTATCACCCGAAGAAATTTCCATATCTGCTGCACCAACTTCTGGAAAGATTACCAACTGTAGGCCATCTTGCTACACAACGGGAAAAAAGTTATTATATAAACAAAGAATATAGTACTATATGTATTCTCTTTATCATTAGTTAAGAGAAAAAATAGACACAGCACTGTATATAAAGCTTTGAAAATCCACACCTGACTCCCTAACTCTTTTTTCATCCTTCTTTTTCACCCACACCAACTGAGAACATTTTCTATTAACACACAGACACATTCTCCCTTTACTCACTCTTTTTCCAACTGTTCATCCTTTATGCAGATGCATAAAACTGAGGGTAAATAAACACAATCTCCTTCATTCATTTTCATCATTCAATCTACTCCAGTGGTTCCCAACCTTTTTGTACTCCTAACAGTGTACATCCAGCTTTAATATAATATATAAACCATTAACGGTACATAATTATCTTCCCTGAGCACAAGTTTAATGATAATTCTCCTACAATTTGTATATAGTAAAGAGACAATCATAAACACACACAAATAGACTTGACAAAGCCTGAAAACCTCCTCCATCATTTTCACCGGCTAAAGATTAACAAATCCAATCTTGTGGCGAAATATCTTTCAGACAACCATCAACAGAGCCTGCGTGATATTTAAATAAAGGCGGGAATAGCAGTGACAGGATGACGCATGATACGTATAGAAATCAACAGGAAGTCTCTATCACAAGTTCACAACTGCAACCTTTATTATCTAACCCTATGAAATGTTACACTATTGGTAACCATAATGAACTAATTTTTTTTTAAGTGTTAGGAACCAGTTTGGATGGTAAAAGAGCAATATGTTCTAGGTATGTCAAATGAAAATGAGAAAGAATGTTTGGGTATTGAGAATAAGAAAGAATGTTTGGGCAATAAGGATGAGTAAGAATGTTTAGGTATTGAGAATACTATTGTTTGGGGATCGAGAATACAGTATAACCATGATTGATTGGACATTTTCTCGCCAATCTTTACAGTATTGCATTATTTTTCCTCATCTTTTAATATTTCTGTATCCAATGACCCATCTCACAAACTGAAAGAGGTGAGGCGAGGGAAAAAGAACACAATGACAACAGACTAATAGTAACTACAGTATGCAGTATCTCTACCCAATAAACTTGCAACACAACAGTACAAGAAAGAATGAAGAAAAAAAAATTGCACATTACACACAACCTCTTAAAGAAAAGCAGAGTCATTCATCGGTAAAAAAATCGAGTCAAAATACCTTGACCGTATTTTCTGGAGTCTCTTCTATCATACATGTCATCACTTCGATACATTTCTCTCCTATCACGATCATTTCTGTCCCGTTCACCGTCCCTGATGTCCCGTCCTTCCCGGTAACTCTCTCCCATATTGGAATGTTTATCTGGAAAGAGAGAGAAAAAGATCATCTCGTCAATATGAACATCAATCTATGACAGGAAAAACGATCATTTAAAATTGTCAGGGTGTTAATCTTCAAGTGATCCAGCACCCAGTAATACAAACCTTGCCTAGTTGAACTCTTGTCATGTGACCTGTTGGAGGTTTCCTTGGCACGTGTTCGCTCCCATTCCAGCCACTCTGGGGGCTTTTCCCACTGAGAAACCTCCGTACGGCAGTTATAATAGTACTTCTTCCCCGAGGAACTCACATGCTCCGACCAGTCCCCCACCCTCGCCAGACGTTCCTTCTCTTCTTTCTTGTGCTACAGAGAGAAACAAGAACCAAAATTATCTTGGACTAATCACCGTTTTTAAAGATTAAACTATTCCTCAATACAGTCTTACAGGTTAACACGTCAAAAACACGATCTGGGCCATACACTCACAACAGAATTAATGCGGTCATGATTCCCACGGCTGTCCCTGTCACGTTCTCGGTCCCTGTCACGGTCTCGTACCTCTCTCCGGCGGTCTTTAGGCGACCTACTGTCATCTGAAACAAAAACAAAGATTTTCTTTTACTCACAAATCACTATTAAGGACAAGAGGTTTAAATCTCCAGCATAAATATTTCCTTTTAATCACTAATAAGGACAAAAGGTTCAAATCACCACCATCAAAATAAGACATATCAAGCTTGAAAATAAGTTACATATCGTATTTACCGATGTCAACAAAAAACACTGAACGAGAACTTGACACATGACACAAATGCAAAAATCTATGGTGTGGGTGGAGAGTGTTAACAGGGAAGATGTAAGCAGTACACCAAACAACTGCCTCACGCTCTTTAACATGCATAACACAGCACACAAGGACTCATTTGCCTCTAAAGTGGTTCACATCACTTCATATCGCTCGTACCTTCAATGCAAGGCTGTCATAATCGTGTTCTAAATATAGATGGCTGTCATAAGTGTTCTGAATATAGAAGGCTGTCATTTTAACGTCTTTAAACATAAGATTCTTACATTACAGTACTGATATGAAATGGAGTGAACCCAAGTGGCATTACACCAACACACACAAATCACAAAACCTCACGGCACATTATAAAAATTGGCCCGAGATGGTCACCTTTACCTCTGTCCCTGTAGTGATAGTCCCGGTCCCGATCCCTCTCCCGCTCACGGTCCCGCTCCCGTTCTCTGTCGCGGTCTCGATCTCTTTCCCGGTCTCTCTCACGGTCTCTGTTCTCACGGTCTCTCTCCCGCTCCTTCTCACGCACCTTGTAGTAGCTTGCTGTTGATGAGGAAAAAACATATGGTTATTATTATTTTTTTTTTTTATGGACACTGAAATAAACGTATAAAAACAGTGACCCCTAAAACAACATAAATCTCATTTCTAAAACATAAACCAACACTAAGTTCAATTCCTATCCCTTTCTCTTCTACATGCGAGTTGGATCACGGAGAACAGAAACCCTAAGAATGGGAAGGAAACAAAATAACTGGGAGGCACACACACAAACGATACGTAATTTTTGTAACGACGTCATAATTGTGTTTAATCATAAAGATATTGTATGTGTTTGTGGACATACAGTATAAGCAAAAATAAAATAAATATAAAAAATTCAAAATAAACAAATATGGTTTTTTAGAGGAAATTAATGACCAGTAAGCGTGTGGGTACTCAGGAATGCATCGTGTGTGTAAAGTGGACACTGACTGTACTTGAGGTGTTTTCTCATTCAAAATACGGCGTGACACAGGTTATTGCACCCCAACACCTTTGGAAGTGAATTATATCTATGTATTGGAGACTTCTGGATAGTCAAGAATTCACTCAGTGCTGTATAAGAGAGAATCATGCCAACCACTGCCCTTGTCACTGTCCATTACAGCACTATCATCGTCACTGTTGGTGGTTACTGGCCAACATCCACAACATAATTCCATCTGTCAACTTTTACTTTTCCAGCGGATTAGGTTTTCCATTTCCCCTTTCATGGTCATACAGTAGGACATTTGGGCCTCTTTCACAGGAGCATTTTTATGCCCCACGACAAAAAACAAAACAATGGACGTCTGTGTACAAGAGGCCCAAGATGTAGTCTTACCCAAGGTATTAAGAGATGCTGTCAGTCAAGGATGGTATAGTATACAGTGTTAGGACAACAAAACAACTTACCTTTATGGTAGCGTGGAGATTGTGACCTTGAGTCTGGTGACGAGGATCGCAGAGAGTTTGTCGAGGGTGAGTCCCTACTCTTCTCATGGTTACTGTACCGGTACTTACTGCTGTATTTAGAATTCTGGAAATATGGAAACACAATGTATCAACAACTGATACAACTTAGTTTATGTAAACAACCACACTAAAGAATCACTTCCCCAGATTCTTATACTGTACTGTACATTACTCACGGAATCAAAATTTTTGTACAATATATTCATTTCTTAATACTGTGTAATTTCTGTCAATAAGTTCTTGTAATCCAGTATCCAACAATATTGAACAGTCAGCACTAAAGCAGAGCTCCAGCCCACACCATGAATTGTGTTAAGAACTACTTTCCGATTGTGGAAATCAGTTGATAAAGAACAAGGAAAAGTTACCCAAAATGTGTTCTAGTGACACAAGCACTTCTTAGATATATAAACAGCATACCTCCAGTGAGAGAATTACACAAATACTGTATTAGAACTATGAAAGTCCTGTACAGTACAGTATAACTAACCCCTGTAGGTAGTGTTGGGATGTTTAGTCAACAGGTGGTACTGTATAAGGTAGTCTCCCTGATCTTCATAGTCCCTATTGATATGTAACATAAGGATCACTCAAGTTAAAAACAATGCGGGTTAGAAAGGTTAAGGCTGAGACCCTGACACAATAGTTACCATATATGAAGGTTAAAAACTAGAAAGTTTACACACAAAAATGTTGTGTGTGCACTCTAGTATGACCACACCACTCTCACTCATCTCAAGTAAACACAGGTTCTTACTGTTTACGTATTAAGGATCAAGTTTCAAATACTCTACCATCGTTCATGACACTGTCTACACCACCGCCCAGTACGTAAAGAAGAAAACAATACTGTACTGTACCTAGATTCATTGCCGGGTCACTCTTTACACTGCATCACTATATAATCAATACTTAAGCTGTAGGTCAGGGAAGTCCACAACCACTGTCTTAACTGGGACAGTATGACAGCCCAGCCACACCAGTGTAATGTAGTAAGGTGTAAGATGCCTAGCTAGCTAGCTTAACTTAACGCTGGTCACCTCCACGTGGTGACACTACCAACCAAGAGGTTATGCCCGCAATATAGTTTCAGGTAAATTCTTTTGGTTCTTAACACTTTACCTCTCACATAAAGTACAACGACCATAAGAGAACAACACTGAGGTTCACCATACACACACGGGTCACCAACAAATCTCGCCAAGTTCTTTCTCGCTATGGCAGAGATATTGTACTGGTTTTACACAATCTCACTCGAGGTTAGGTTTCTCAAGTCATGCAATTGTAGGTCACTGCGAGAGAACAACTTGAGATTTGGTCACAACCCCAATGACCCCTACGTGTGGATGGTTAAACTGGGGACATCAGCCGTAAGGATCCATAAGATTCGTCTCGTCTAATGAATAACTTCACTATTCTTAACATATCAATCACAAATGTACTGAACACATGATGCTGTGAATCTGTCTGATAGAGGAGTGACTTAGCTGTAGTTTGTATCTGATTATACCACACGTCTGCACAGACTCGAGGCAGGCACAAAATGTGAAACGTCTACGGGGCATCGCTTATCTGGTTGTGAAGTTTTGTCATACCCAATCAAACAGTAAAAACGGCTATGGTCACCTCGGAATTACAAACCCAACATCACCCATTAAAAGGAGCCAGAGTTGTCAAGTGGTTCTAAAATAAGCAACCAATTTAATATAATCACACTTTTACTTAACATGATACCTTCCTAAACGCACAAGGTAAATTATTGTGAGATTCTGCCAGGATATAGAAAATGTTTACTATTACCCACTAACCACAACAAAATCCCTAACCAAGCTAACCCACCTTATTCACAGGCATTAAATACGCTTTCTATTCACTCCATTCCACATATTTTTTCGTCAAGCCCTGGCCCACATTTGTTGGTTGACAAAAATATCAATGAACCATAAAAACAAGTCACTTCACCAGAGTGAGCGGCGGTGAAAATTCCATCACGCAATACAGTAAAAACTGATGTAAATTGATGAAAGGTCAAGATATCTATTAAAACTGCAAAGAAACACGACTCCCTCCATCTAAATATGAGAGAGAGAGCAACATCATCAGTGAAAGTTGAGCGACACAACACTATTGACAAAAGTCTTCATTCCGCACATTCCTCCTTGAAAGACATCTTCAATCAACAAACATAACATCTATGGTACACAAACACATGCTCCACATTACCTGAAGGCAAATCATTACGCAGATGGCCAATAACCGAGATAATTTTTAATAAAATCGCAAAAAATGTCATCATAGCACAAAATACACATAATGGTTAACCTTTTGGCTATTTGTATGATAATAAAATGGTGGACTGAAATCAATCACGCTCGCTAGAAAGTGCCAAAGACATTACCAATAGTATCTAATCAAATCCTCCTCATAATACTGCACGACACTAATACATGACACACCGAGTTAACACTTTAAAAACGACCTAACACTTGCATCAAAGGCGGCCATAATGTAACACTATTTTGACTATGGGTTCGGTCAATCCTTGCAAGTGTTAAAACAGAATAATAACAATGACATTCTTACATGATATGGAAACAGCTGACTGACTGTATGTACTTCAACAAATACCATCACATTATGGCATGTTACGGCCGACACAAGCAAACAACTGACTACACCCGACAGGAAATAAATAAATAAATAACAATACCGTACTGTAAACACTACAGTAATATTACAGTGTAGTCAAATTACAATTCTTACACAGCTGAATGACAATTACTGTACGTGCATACTTAAATGGTTTGAGACACTTATACAGTATACAATTACCGACCACAACAATCATTTTATTTTCATTCGAGGTGACCGACAATGTTGTGTAAAAGTAACGAATTGTAAACTTTGCAAGAAACTTCAGTGTTGTACTTCTGGATAACTCTGTTAGTGGGAAGGTCTGGCAAATTCTGTATCACTAAAATGACCTCAAAAGCAGGAGAAACGCAACATAATCGGCAAACTTTATGAACACCGGCACCACTACATGACACTACCTTAACACAAACGAGACTCGCTGCTTTTCTTGACATGCACCTGTCTATTAAAACTCTGTACAGTAAATAAAGTCACGGCCTTCAACGGTTCACAGCAAAACGCAAATCAAGTAAAATGATTATACAGCGATGATGGCTGATGTAATTACCAAAGGAAAAGATTACGGAGAAGCTCAACACTTTATACCTTACTATGTTTGGATGACAAGTTCTTGACTACCGGTACCTGTATGTTGGTTTTACGCATACGACACTAAGTTTTATGCATACTACACCAATCAATTGAAGAAAAGGAAAATACAGGTGTGAATTTACAGCAATAACATTTAAAAGTTCCAGTGAAGCATCTCCACCTCACCATCAACGCTCCCTCACTGAGTTACGATGAATTAATGAAGAACAGACGACACGAACCAAACCTAACCCAATTAAAATAACCGAAGATCATTACATCAGGGCTGATCAGTGTCACCTTTCATCATGAATGTTTTAGCCCAGAGCCTCCCCGAAGGAGTATTGCTGACAAAATGGCAATCGTACGTTGAAACACTTTAAATATTGATGTAGCAAGTTCACACACATTTTTTTCCATTACTGTAACCAGATTCGCACTCTCTGCATTACAATAACCGCAATTATAGAGATTGATATTAAACTAATAAACACGCGTCCACTTCCGTAATATTTACCCGAGATTAATAACCTGTAACGAATATGGTACTTTGGAGTCCAGAACCTCCTCACTACAAATAAAAAATCAAAACACCATAATATATTGTAATATTAACTACTACAGGTACTACTCACTTTTGAAAAGGGAGGAAAAAAGCACACTGATGACCATTTTTCCGAAGGTTGCTAACATGACCAGAGCAATGTGGGGTAAAAGGCGTTCTACGAGCCTGAATTTCCTCTTAAGACTCTCCCTGAAGTGTGTGTGATCGATGAGAAATATTTACTGGTGAAATAGACACAGTAGGAGGAAGGTTGGGGGTCTAGCCAGAGATGAGTCATGGTGAAAAAGACATTTGTTAAGCCTAAACTTTTAAAATTAACACTTTCTGGGATGTACAAGACCTATGAGGAACTATTGATGGTAACACGATGAAGGGGAAACACACAGCAGATGAATGACAAACACTTCCTTCAGTGGCTGGGATGACAGTCAGTGTGGAGTAAACGGCAGTCTAACGGCCCTGAATTTCCTATGTTAAGTGTATATGACGGATGAGAAACACTTGTTGGTAACTTACGAGAACGGATGAGGACAGCCGGGATAGCAAAGAGTGAGGTGGATGATGGGGGTAGGACGTTATGATTATGTTATGTGAAGTCAAGTTACACGAAGTCTGCATTACTAAAATTCCTGTGTGAAGTGTACAAGATGGATGACCAACTGTAATCAGTGTGTCAGGGAAGGGGTGAGAAGGTTGAGTGTGTGGAAACAGTGAGGGTGTTCATGTTATATCGGGTTAAAACACGGCATGATAGACTTTATGGGATTTGTGTGTGTGTGTGTGTGTAAAGAAGAAGTTTATAGTGAGTTTATGGGCCTAAAATTCATTATTATATTAACTTTGGATTCCTGAGCTTATATTGTATACAAAAATCAAGTGTTGTAGAGATCAGCATCTACAACACTCGAATTCTTGTACAAATTTAAGTTAAGGAATTCAAATTTAACATAAGAATTATATTTTGGCACATATACACACTATAAATATCTTTAAAAAAACATATACACAAAGGTTCCATACACATTCTCTTGCCAACACTGAACCCAATTTACCTCTCAAACAAAGTGCTCAGAAAACTTTGCAGCACTATTTCTTTAGTGAAGAGCAAAGGATGGGAGAGTTATTACCAACTAGGAAATAGGAACAAAAATAGCAGGTTGATTGTGACCATTTACCTGAAGTGATGATGCAGGTAATGTGTCGTGAAAGGCATTAGAAAACCATTAACTTTGTTTGTGAAGTGTATGTAATGGATGAGAAAATAGTTGTGATAAGCAAAGGAAGGTTATAGGCATGGGAGGTTAATGTAGAAGACGAAGGTGAAGTGAGATGATAAAGGTGTGAGGAAAAGACATTGTACACTGTTGAATTCCCTATCTGACGTGTATGTAATGGATGAAAAACTCTTGCTAGTAACTTAGAGAAGGGGAGAGAAATGCAGGGTGAGTGTAGAGGGTGTGGGTGAAGGGGTTGGGATGTTAAACACGAGCATGGCGCGGCGGCCACAGGAGGAGGAGAGCGGCTGGTGTACCTGCCTGCCTGGCCACTCACCACCACCACCACCACATCCACACCTTCCCTCACCTCGTAGCTGTGGGCCTGGTGCTTCTCGATGAACCTGCAAAGATACATCACACATTACAAAGTGAACGTTCAGTGAGCAATAGCCTAGTCTCAGAATTCCAAACAAAAGGAGTGGCTGCATTCGTGACAAACAAATGGCGGGCATCCTAACCCTAGACCAGCAGATATAGACCACCATATAACGACTTTACTTCCACTTACCCATCGCTAATACGTGGTAGTTTCCTTGCATGCATTACCATTAATGCAATACTAGGAGGGAAACGTCTCAGGGAGGAGTAGGTTCAGGATATCCAGCAGAAAACCAGCCAGCGAATCGGTTCCTTCAAAATTCTAACATTACGACGCCATATTACATACGGGGATCGCTCTTGGTAACTGACTATGGTGAAGGAACAAGTGTGGAGCAGCTCTCCCTCCAACAACTATCGATCACTCACCATTTATCCTTCATTTCTTATTCTATTATTTTAATTTAAACTTATATATAACAAAAAGTATTTATATTTGTATAAAATATTAAATGTAAGCCCACTAATTGAATAAATTCTTGATTATTTAATGCTTCCGTAATTATTTCTCGATGGTATAAAGGTAAAAATCCGTGACGTCCGACAATAAGTGAGCATCAGTAAGGCGTTGTAAGACATGTTCTGAGGGACAACTTGAGGAAAATCTCTTACTTAGGTTTATTTTGTAGTGTTAAAGTCTGTTTATTGTATAAATACACTAGCTTCTTATTGTTGTTCTCGTTGTCATGCAGGAGCCACAGCTGAAATTTGGCAAATGTCAGAAAGTATTACAAATTTGTGTCGGTAAAGCACTTTTAACCGAGTGTCATGCTGCCATACACTGTTTGTTATTATTATAACTGTTGATTTAGTCCAAGTTCAGAGGAGAGTTTATCTTCATTTCTTTCTTACGTGAAAATATCTAAATTTATCCTCTGCGGCTTTGTTGTTTAATTTAGGCAGTGGATTATTGGACCATTTAGCGGCAAATGGCAGGAAAGTGTTAACTTGCCTTGAAAGCACTTTCTTTACTGTACGGAATTAGCGTCAGCACATAGTAATGGTGTAGAAAGTCGCAATATTTTATTAGACGGTATTTTTACTCCTTTGGTTTTGTGTTATTAAGAGCAACAGATCGATCATGACATACTTTAGTTTACCTCAGGGTTAGTTTGTCTTTTTTTTATAATTCGTAGCACTAAAGTAAAATAAATAGTTGTAATTTACCCAAAACTTAGTCAAGGTCACTCATAGTGACGTTATTCACTTAAATCAAGCATTACATCTGTAGGGGAAGTGTTTTAGATTGGATCTGTATAGTTGATGGTGTTTTATTCGTTGAGTTATTCACCAAAATGTTTGTATGATAACACTGTACAAAACTGTTGGAGGATTAAGGAAAAAAGTGAGTGAAAACCACCTATGAAACAATGGGTATACTGTACTACTTAACACAAACAAGGTTAAATCAGAGTCACTGAACTCTATCTTGGCATTAGCAGGAATACGGCCGAGTTTGGCAACACTTAATGGTTCATTCCTGTTACAGTGAAATGGAGTTCAGTGATGGTATAATGTGTAGAGGTAATAACACATGCTGTGAGCCTCAAGTAGTACCTTTAGTGTTGTTCAGACTGACTCTTTCTTACCCCACTGTCACTATTCACGTCTTTTCGGTCTGTATTAAAACAAAAACACATATAGTGGATATAGTGATGGCGAAATATGTAAATGTGATGTGTCAGTATAACTGTTGTCTTCCTCAGGGTCATGGCTCCTCCTCACCCATTATGGATTTTAGAACTGTACAGTGGAATTGGGGGAATGCACACTGCTGCCAGAGGTGAGGGTCTTCTGAGTGTATTTTTACAATTATTCTGCAGTGGAAGACAGTACCGACTCAAGGCTTTCAAAATCAACTAATTTCTGGCTTTTTTACCTGCCTAAATCTCTAACTAGTTACAGTGTAAAGTTATTTTGAACGTTCTGGAGACTAGGAAAAAGTACTTGGCATGGGAGGGGACATGTTGATTCCATTGAAATTTGTGGTGTGTTGTAATGTATATAATGTGTACCAGATGGTTTGATATCACCTTTTTGTGGAGTCAGTGTTTTGCTCCACACAACTACCTGGTAGACAGTGGGAAATGGTCATATGTTCATTTATCAATTGCTAACTAATATTTAACCACTGACAGGTAAATTATCTAAACTTAAATGTATTTTTTTTTAATATTGCATCATATCAACTACAACCATTAAAAAATCTTAAGTGTCAGGGGAATAGCTTGGGAAATGTCCAAAGCTTCTGATGTCCACCTATAGTGTGTCACTGTTCACTGGCTATCCCTTTATCCACTCACTGTAATAGAGGTTCTGTTCTGCCTATACCTTTTTTGCCTCACACAGCCTAACATCACCCATCAATACAGTAGTAGTGTATGCCAATCCAGCAAAACATCTTTACTTAAATTCTACTTGTGTTATTCTCTTCGTCTCAAGAGAGTGGGCTGCCCTTTGAGATAGTGGGGACGTATGAACTTAACCCCACGGCTCTGGAAGTGTACCGTCACAATTTCCCGGGAACCAACAAACCTCGCAACATTATGGGCCTTACTGTGGAAGAGCTGACGAACCTTAACCCCAGTGTGATCATGATGAGTCCTCCGTGCCAGCCATTTACAAGGTGTGTACCAAGCTTGTGTATGATAGTGTTAAGTGAAACATTTCTCCCCATGTCATAGTAATCACAATCAAAACTCATTTCTAATTAATTTTTCAAATGTGTATTCCTTACATTCTGAATTTTAGACATATTTACTATTACAGTAGCACTGTATTTGTTTAGTAAAATGTTTTAATTAGGCAACTTTACATTTTGTGGTATAAAGTGAAGAATTAATTTTTATACCAGAGAACTATTAAGAAAGCTTCCCATTCATTGTTAATTCTCTATATGTTTGTGTTTTTGGTCTGTGTTCTCACTCCCCAGGGCAGATGTGTTGGGTTGCCACCTCGGAAGAGCCTCCCAGGAGCCCCTTCTCCTCCCATGTTCTCTCCTTTAAAATTGTCTTACATTGTCCCCTTATGAATTATACTACCTAAGAGGACATGTTTGTTATTGTGTGTGATAAAACATTTGTGTCAGGCAGGGTCTGAAACGTGACGTGGAAGATGCTCGAACGTCGTCCTTCCTGCACCTTTTGGGCCTTCTGGAGGAGGTCCTTCGGCCACCAGACATGATACTCCTGGAAAATGTTGCTGGGTTTGAGACATCACTTGCTAGAGACCGACTTGTGAGTCTGCTCAAGACAAGAAATTATGTCTGGCAAGTAAGTACAGTAGTGCAGGTGAAGAAGTTATCAGAGAATATCTTTTATGGAGTCTCCTTGAAGGTTAGATAACGATTGAAGAGTCATTGGATATACATGAACTTAGACTTTTCACTTTTATGGTATTTTATATTTCTTTACAACTAGTTTTTATAAGTACAGTATAGTAACTACAGGAATCTAAGGAATGGGGAATCAGCAGCACCTTCCTTGACATTTTTTTTCCCCATAGAGCACAAGGACAAGGAATACTGTACTTGGTAGTTGAGTGTGTGTGTGTGGATGCAATGAAGATGAAAGGAAGTGTTGTCCCTGTTGTTGGTCTGTCTGTCTGTCAGGCACAAAGTGTAGACTGTAAGTTTGTATAAAAACTCAACGAGTGCTGACCATACTGCGACTGCTACCTTCCCGACAACTTTGAGGCACTCGTGCTAACAGGAGACTACACACCCCAACAAGTGCTCAGTATTGGTGAAGCTGGTCTGTTTTTTTAGAAATCCTATGATATCTCAACCAAGAAGTGGGATCTGGGGTTTCAAGGCTACAAAGGACCACGTACCTTATCTTATCTGTGGTGTTACATCAAATGCAAGCTGCTGTTAGCATACCACTTGCAGAATTTCCCGGTACAGTACTAAAAGATTAGATCTACTTACATTGCCTGTCCATAGTCCACTGGCATTCTAACAAAAAGTGTGGGTGATAATATCATTTCAGATTGTTGACGAGTAGACTTTCAGCTGTGAAGTTGAGTGTTTGTGAGAGACGACTACAGTATTTTTAACTATTAAGTGACCTAAGATGTGTTACTACAGTACAGTACCTCTATTTGAGTCATACATGGTGGTGACTTAACTGGTGCTGCTGACATTATGAATCCAATATCTCAGTCATCAATTCTACATTACAGGAGTTCTTGTTATCTCCGACCCAACTTGGTGTTCCCAACTCTCGACTAAGATATTACATGTTGGCCAAGCAGAAACCAGCTACTTTCTGCTTCACCTTGTCTGACAAGGTGAGTACAGTATTATTAACATTGACTATCTGATGTTATAATTTAAGATGGTTTTAATGATTTAATATCTATCAATTTCAATACTGTATATCTATCTGTCTACCAGTATAAATTGTCTTTTGTGTAAAATAAATATGAAATATGTAACAAAGTTTGTGAATTTTTTCATCTTTTGCAAAGGAGACTTTGCTATTCCTGTTTTCAAATTTTGTTTTCCCTTATGCTGGGAAGAAATTTTAGTATTAGTAATGCTTTCAGTCCCAACTGCTCGACTTGATGGTGGCATATCTATGAGTGTTCTTAAACTATATAATGCACTTGTGTAGTAAAAATTCCTTTTATTGGATCAAAAGTTAATTCTTCTTATCCCCAACAGGTGCAGGAGGAGTTTCCTCTGTGCCTGTGTGTTAAAGTTGAGGATTCTGTCACGAGTAAAACTGGATCTTGTCATCGTTGTACCAGACCTCTCCTGAACTCCCTTCACACCCTCCTTCACAAGTTCCACTCTGACAGACACCCAGGAAGTTTACATGCAGTTACTTCATACACCCAAGTGTTGCCATCACTCTCCCACTACCTGAGCCTCACAGACAACCTAGAGCCATATTTGTTGAAGGATAAGATACTAAACAAATACCACATGCTCCTTGACATTGTAGACAGAGAATCCCAGAGATCTTGTTGCTTTACCAAAGGCTATGCTCATTATGTTGAGGGAACTGGCTCGGTCATACAACACAACACCACCGTAAACATGGCAGAGACATACTCGAAGGTGCAACTACTGGCTGCCGACGATTCACACAGGCTAGAACTATTGAGAGAACTCCAGCTGAGGTACTTCACTCCTGAGGAAGTAACAAAGCTGATGTGTTTCCCCGACTGGTACGACTTACCTCAGTCAATCACCAACAAGCAGAAGTACAAAGTGTTAGGCAACAGTGTCAATGTCCTGGTCGTAACGTCTCTTCTGTTGATGCTAGCGGAGAATTAATAAAAAGGTAAGCTAGAGTTTGTTTTATTTTTGTTCCCATGTTCTTAGTAGTCATTTTTGGATCCCATGAAGATTAGGAACAACATAATTACTGTGCTTATTTCACCTGATGATTAGACACCCTAGAAATTAATTTGGGAGTAGGTTCGATTGGGTTAGATTTGGTTAGGTTAGATTGCATTAGGTTAGGTTTAGATAGGTTATCATAAAGGTGTTAATCATCAGTTGAAATAAACCATTGATGCCTAAACTTTCTTTGTGAAGGAATTAGTGACCAATGATTTATTTTATTTGAGATTTTTCAAAGAGTTTTTTGTACAGTACAGTACTCTATCTGAAGGTATCAGTAAATTTATTATGTACAAAAAAATCAGGGGTGAGTGGCATTGGTATCTGAGGTATACACACGAATATATTAACAGTATGGATGTTTCTTGTACTTTTTGATGATTTTTCAAAATTTTTAATATGTCCGGTCTCAAAACTTCTATCAGTGACTTCCTGAGCAGGGCGTGTTGTTGTTGGTGGTGGTGGAGTGAAAACAGTGTGACAGACCTATATTTAACTGACTATGGAAAGGAAAGTCCGCTATATCGAGGGTCCGTTAGATGTGAAGCTTCCATCTTATGAACTGTATAGAGTTTAATGTCTGTTATATCGAGGGTCTGTTAGAAGTGAAACCTCCGTATAATGAACTGTATAGAGATGATAGTCCGTTATATGAAGGTTTTACTGTACTGTATCATGATGAATCTTGTGTTAGTACTGTACCTCCTCGATTTTGGTTCAGTCGGAAAGAAACTATTTGTCTGTTTTTCGAATTTCCTGACTGTCCCTATTTTTATTTTTTTATTTTATTTATTTTTATTTTTTGCCTGTGAAGGAATATAGTACAGTGTATAACACAAGAAAAAGAATGTGTTTGTTTTTCTTTAGGTCAACTTTGAGAACAGTATGGTAGATCATCAACTTTCTCTTCTTTGTATTAGCTATACAGGTACTCCCCGACTTACAACGGGGTTAGGGACCGACATCCAGGTCGTAAGTCAAAATGGTCGTAAGTCGGAAATGCTTAAATAACACATAGAAAGTAAAAAATTTGGGTCCCTTTTTCTTCTCAGCACCACAAAACACTCACTTTTAAACTTGCCAGCCATTTTAAAGTGAATTACAGATGAAAATTTTGTCTGTGTACTGACTTTGGGACTCAAAAATACACAATTTGACCACATTTTGGTACGACTGAGGCGGTCGTAAGTGCGGGTGGATGTAAGTCGAGTCGGTCGTAAGTTGGGGACTACCTGTAGTCTGTCGTTTAAGTGCTGTATAAAAATGGTTGTATTTACAGGTAACAGTATTTAATCTACAGCTTTGTATAGTTTGTTTACTGGTTCATTATCTACATATAGCAGTTACAGAATATACTTAGTGCCTTAACAAAATAATACTGGGAAATAAATGCTTCAGGTTGAAAAGTAGATGCTGTATATAATGTAGGATTTAATGAAAGAAATATACACACAGTTAATACCGATTCATTATGTACTGTATATGGGAAATACTACACTAGATGAAACATTCTTCCTTTATACGTTATTCCTCACGTGACAACACCATGAGACGTCTCATCCCGGCTCACCTGGACGTCAACATGCTTTAGTGTAGGTGAAGGTCGCGTGTTACTGAAAAATAGTATCCTAACACCTGTGACTCGGTAATGACTTAGACACTTACATACCGGGTATGTAAAAAAAAATGTGTTGGGGTAAATGTGTTTGTGTGTGTGTGTGTTTGATGTGTATAGGCAGAGAGGGAAAGAGCGAGACGGTGATGAAGAGGTTAAAAAAAAGCCTACAAGAGTGAAAAAAACTACAGATGAATGTATTTAGTTAAAGCTATGTATTATTTATTTACTATATTATGATGTACATTTCCTAGCACAATTCAAGTTTATTCCCAGGATTTACAACAAAGGCCCTGTCTGTGATGGATGTGGTCTTTGATCATCCTGCAGGAAATACTGTATCATCAAGTGTTGCATAGTGTAGTGTGATGGATGTGGTTCTTGATCATCCTGGAGGAAATACTGTATCATCAAGTGTTGCATAGTGTAGTGTGATGGATGTGGTTCTTGATCATCCTGGAGGAAGTATTAACAATTGTTGCTTTTTAGAATGAAGTGTTATTTCTTAGGTCAGTTTAATAGTCTTGATAAGGGTCAGCAACTCTTGGAATATCTGAAAAAGAAAAGAATTATTACTATCAATCAGACACTAGAACAAATTTGAGATTATTATTAGGCATTATTTAACCCCTTCGCTACAGGGACGTCACTTTTGATATTTTATTTGGCTAACACGACGATTTTGTTGAGCAGAGAGGGGACCCCATACACAAGTAGTTAATGGATACAGTATTACCAATAGATACTGATATTAACAGTTTCAATCAGTGTAGAGGCTAGAGATTTATTTTATACACAATGAATACAAGGTGAGGATATATGCAAGTTTGTGTGGGTGTTTTTATGACTTTATTTTGGTATATTCCTATCAAACCTTCTGAACTTGTCTTGATTACATTCCACTAGATTCTCAAATACATAGACAATTGACTTTGTTTAGGGAGGGGGACACTGTACTGCTGATGGGTGTGTGTGTGTGTGTGTGTGTGAAGCAACATGGGAAAACAGATGAGGTTAGAAATGGGGATTAAGTTAAGTAGGGTGTAAGGAGGTTAAGAATGAGGATTAAGTTTAGTTAGTGAGGTGTATAATAAGGGTAAACTAGGCTGGTCAGTTTAGGATAGGTTAGCTTAGTTTAGATTAGTTTATGTTTGGTCAACTTAGGTTAAGTTTGCTCCAGTTAGGTCAGTTTAGATTGGCTTAGCAAATTTAGAAGATTAGAATGAAGGGGAAAATGAAAGTCAGCTTGAGATTACTTACCCAGGCAGGCACAGGGGCCGGGGACTCGAGAATTTCATCAACCAAGATCTGCAATTTTCCTTTCCCCTCCTGTTGGTGAGATGGCCAGGGAGTTATGAGGGTCTATCCAGACTGTTGTATGTTTAGATATACAGTAGATTCTAATTCAAAAGGCCTATTACCAGATTTGTCTCCTTATATATCAGTAAAAATTGAAGTGCCTTGTGTGTTCTTGATGGATGTGGCAACACAGTCACGAGATGGCAGGCAGTGTGTGTGTGAGAGAGAGAGAGAGAGAGAGAGAGAATATGAAGACGCCCTCACCAGGTAAGCAACAATACACTCGCCCATTAGGACGTCCACTGCCAGGGGCCCCACTCCCTCGAAGGGCATGTCGTGTCCCGTATTCCCATACTCGTACACCATGTCCCTCTCTGCTGCTGCTTGGGCAGGTGAGGCTGATGGTGGATTAATTGATGCAGTTAGTGAGGCTGGCAGTAAATCAATACTCTTCCAATTTAATAATAATAATGAAAGTATAATAATGGAGGTACACAGTAACACTTAATCTTGAACTCTTAATCAGAACTGTAATTGGGAAAGAAGAAATGTTGATAAATTTTGAAACGAGCTGACAACAGGAAAATTGGTCTCTTAATAATCCAAACAAGTTTGCCACTGTACTAGGAAGGGTTCAGTTTATGTCAGTGGGAGTGAAGGTGTTTAGGGGTTATATTCCTACTAACCTTTTGGATGATGGCTATTGGCTGTGTGGTCGAAGTCCCTGCTGGTCCGTTGTTTACCTTCACCTGATGAGCCGGAGGAATGGAGGTGCCAGTTTTTATTGTTTTCGTCTACTTTGAACCTGTCGAAGCAGTCATGGTCGGGCTCCTCCAGCAAACTCTGTAGGAAGGAACCCACTTGTAGCATTGCAGTACTCAATCATCTTATTTGCTTTTAACATAGAAGGGGAGAGAGATTTATTGTTCTGTACTAGAAACAGGAGATGATCTGGATGTCCCCCAAATGCCAGGTGTACTGAGAATTACAAACATAATTATTCATATTTTGAGATAAGAGTACTTCAGGTATTGTCATTCTTTCATATCCACTCCAGCACTAAGTATCCCCTTTTCAGAATTAATCTTCCATAGAGAAACAAAATGCCACTTATTAAGACTATGTTGTGACCACCATCCTTTCTTCAACCACTACAGAAAGGCACATATACAATTCAAGCAACTCATTCCAAATCCTTTCTATTTAATCTACACAACTCTGCCCCTTACACCACCTAATGTGTACTTTAAGTGGACTGTACTGTTGTTATCATAGAAGTATATGCCAAGTTGGTCATGCAGTAGTGAAGATGTTAACGATGAAACGGTTGGTTTACATTTATCTCCGCTCTTTCAAGCATTTTCTGACTATAATACAAAGAGGCTGGAACGAAGAGGAAATGCAGTCACAAAGATTCCTCCTTCATCCACTGTTAATCATTCACTCCTGCTGGAGAAACTAGAATTGTTACTTTGATGTGACCTTTATTGTCCAGTGTTAGTACAGGAGAAAGCTGGACAAAACCTGCCATGTTTGATAGTGTCGCTGCATAACACCCTTCTCACATCTGGCCCAGACCAGGGATCAAACTTGAGACACAGTGGTGCATCACCAATATTAACCTTATGTTATGCCACAACATAGAGGGACTCACCTTGACAGGCTCTGTGGTGATGAGGAGCTCCTGGGCCATGGAGGAGTAGATGGCAGCAGGTCCGTTTGGCAGGATCTTTGAGTGACTCACCCTTTTGAGTAGAGCGCCGCCCTTCGTGCATAGTAAGTTTGCTCTCTGTTTGGCCACACCGGGAGACAAAGGGAAATAAAAGAGACTTGGTTTAATATAAGTATGGTGGTTTAGATATAAAGTACAGTACTGTAGGATAAATAACATGTATTGTGATGCAATACACTACATGTATACTCTATTCCCTGAGAATATACAGAATGGTAACATTGAGCTAGAACAATCCTTCCTCTGTATAATATTATGGCAAGTTAAAGATATTAGGACGTTAGATTAGGTTAGGATTATTTAAGATTAGGTTAAGTTAGACTCAGTTAACAACACCTCTTCTGTCGTGGCTACACATGGCTGTGTAAAGTCAGTTTTGAAATAAAAAAAAAGTTGTGCAACTTCACGAAAATGCTCAACACACTCGCCTGGTTCAGATGGGCATTGTATTTAATGGCGTGGGCGATGCAGCTGTTGAAGGACTTGATATATTTGGCGTGAGCGTTGGTAGCACATCGAGCTATGATCTGTGGCAGCCAATCCCTCACACACACTTTGATCTGATGGCCATACACCACAACAACAGCGCAATGAACAGCGAACCACCACCATTAGGTACAGCAATGATGACAACAGGACCAGCAGGATCAAGAACAACAATAACAACATTAGAGTAGAGGAAACAATAAGGAACATAAGTAATTTTTACCCCACAGCCACTAACACCCATAGGCTGTAGTCAGGATCCAAGTTGTGTCAGCATAAGTCTTGTACTCTTTTCCTGTACTTGAGTTTCCCCAAATAACCCAGAAAAAACAACAAACAACTGACTCTCTGTGATCCTTCAGGGTGCCCCTCAAAAGTGAAGTCAATAGTTGGATGCCATAAAATTTGCATAAATTACATATTTTACAATTTCTTGTACATACTGACTTCCATCTTTTAGCCTATTTTCTCAAAATTATTTCTTGCACCTAAATATAAGGTGACTAGCAAAAAACTGGTCAAAATTTTGGTTAGGTGAGTTTTTGTCTTTACCTGTATGTCATGACCAGACAGTGTGTTGTGAAGAATAACCAGGTGTCCCATACATCATTATCTGAGTCACAATTAGAAGTCAGACATCAAATATATCTTTTAAAATACTGTTGTCACAAGTGCTGGAGGATATTTTTATGAGCTATTTTTGTCTGTCTATCTGTTTACTGTTTTATCTACCTTACTTGAAATTTCCCAAAGATGGACATCCCAAGGAAGACATGTACTGTACAGCATGTTATGAATCCTCCAGGGATGTAGAAGTGCCTCTTAAGGGTGAAATCTGTAGGAGCACCTTTGATAGTCATAATTTTGTAGCCATCAGCAGCCAAGGGGTCATCTACAGTTAATGGAGATTTATTTTATCTATTAATTTATTTACAGTATTTATTTATGTTCTAGCTAGACAGAGGCTTCACTGGGCACTGAAATATTGTCTGGGGGAATGTAAGATAGTACAGTACATCTCCTTCTTATAGTTATGCAGAAAATTATATCCTGGAGTGTTACATCTGTGTTAATCTATTATACGGTACTGTACACTGTTGAGCTAAATTGTGTGTGTGTGTGTGTCTAACTTTGTGTACAAATTTATGACTGTGTATGTGTGTGTGTAGCCATATACTATACTCTACCTTTATATATGTGTATTTGTGTCTCAGAAGTTAGTTGTGTGTGTGTGTGTGTGTGTGAGAGTACAGTATGTCATTGTGTGTAAGCTTGAATAGTGCACCTCCTCACAACCCAGCAGCACAGTACAGTACCTTTTTGAAGTCCTTGCCAGAGTTGTGGAAGCACTGTTGGCAGCTGAGGCTGTAGCGCTCATCCTGGAGCTCCTCACACACCTCCAGCCCAGCCTTGGGCCACTCCACATTGACATTCCTTGCTATACGTTGACTGTGTTCTAGTGTGGCTCCAAGTACCTGTCGTGGTGATAGAGATGTGCTTGTTTACAATAGTTTGATGACATTTTGGGGGGTTATTTTAGGTGAAATTGTCTTAATTTGTGATATTTTGGGCTCTTTAAAAACTGCTTTTTGGTTAGTTTAGTTAATATTTTGTTCATAGAGTATAGGCCAATTTAGGAGGTTATTTTATGCTTTTAGTCCATTTTTGTGGGTTATTTATAATAATAAAAGAATGTGTTACCTGGCCATATTGTTACCTGCCTAAAATACCTGTTGTGTAAATGTACTTAAAACTTGAATATGTACTTGTACTGATGTCTCTGAATAAGACTTTTAAAATGAACTGATACTTCACCACATGTCCCTTACTCTGTGTGTGTTTTACTATATGGGGTGTGTGTGTTACTGTGGTTGCATGTATTACTTGGTAGTTATATATATATATATATATATACACACACACAGTATGTATATGTATGTGTGTGTCATGTACTAGCTCTCAGTCATATCTAGGTTAAGACACCACCTGTAGGAAACTGTGTCGCTTGGGAGGAATTAATGAACTTTACCTGTACTTCATGTACTTGTATCTACTCGTCCCTGTAACCTGTATACAGTTAAGACACCACCTGTATGAGATACCTCTTGAGAATCACTGAACCTTTAACTAAACTGTACAGTACAGTACCTAATTCTGCAGCTGTCCCTTTAACTTTTCTGAATTAACATTCTGTATCAGTTAAGGTTCTTGTTTTATCACACTGTACTTTCATCTCATAGGAATTACTGTACCCGTATTTTATATCTAAATCATTACAGTATCTATTGTGATGTTTCTGATTAAATTTATTGTTTTATCTTTTAAGTTTGTCACTTTTATGTTACAGTATTGTCTCCCATCTTGAATTGCTGTAATGTACTGTATCTGTACTTTGTATTTAGATTTATAATCTTGTAGGTAAACTTTCTATATTAACACTTTGAATGTTGTCACCACATAGGAATTGCTGTAACTGTACTCGACACATAAATCTGTGTTCATGTAGATAATTCAGATAAAACTTGGTGAATCTATTACAGCACCACTACAGTATATGGAAATTACTGTAGCTGAACACCAAGCATAATTTTAAACACCCTTTCAATATTTGTGGACAAATTTTCTGAACGTGAACACAGTTGTCCTACCGTGGATGCTGCCAGGAGTTGCAGCAGGAGTAACTGTTGCATCCTGATGCTAGCTGGATTCTCTCTGTGTCTCCAGGAGGATTTGGAGGTGTTGTAAGGAGGTCCACAGGCAGGTGAGGTCACCCCACACAGGTGTAAGTGAGTGAGGCACACAGGTGGTGGTGGTATGTGGGTGGGTGAGGAACCTAATGCGGTGGGGGTGATGTGTGACGACTGGCTGGCTGGGGACCTCAATGTATGCCACCTGCACCACACACCTGGCTCTCCCTCTTCTTCTGACTAACCCCCCTCCCCCCCCCCCTCCACCTCCTCTCACCTATCTTCCCCTTCCCTTACCCCTACCGGGTATTACACCTCCCCTGCATCTGCCATCCTCCCCCTTCTCCCTTCCTTATCTCCTATACCTCCCCTTCTCCTTTCCTTACCTCCTACACCTCCCCTTCCTTACCTCCTACATCTCCCCTTCTCCTTCCTTCCAAGTCCTGCACCCCCCTTCCTTCCTTCCCTCGTACACCTCCTTTCCTCCTCCTCCCCCCCCAGGTGTTCACGTCATCATCATCCATCATCAGTGTACTGCGTCGCACCACACTCATTAATATTCACAGGTTTCGTCTGGGTGGGGGCAAGCCTTCGACAGTCCGACAAAAACCATCATTTATTCCTCCTCCTCCAGTTTTCAGATGTTAATTCTTTATTCTTTAATTCCTTGTACAGTCACATAAAGAAGATGTCATACTGAGTTTGTGTAATTGTCAAGAAATTGTTGGTTTTTTATCTTAACTTATCAAGCAAGTCTTAACATTCAGAAATGGTATATTGTCTTTCCTTCTCCATTTTTAGAACATTTGTATTTTTTGTACTTAACTGTTACTCAAATTCTTTATGAGTGAGATAATTAAATGGGATAATATAAGTAATATAAAAAGTAATACAGTACAGTTCTAAATCATCCCAGAATTATTGTTACCAGTAAAAGATTGTCGTCAGTGAACATCTTTGCTTTTGAGGATATTAATTAAGTTCACATGGGCTGACTTTGTGCTGCGAATATGAAATGAGCTTGAAGAAGGCTGAGCACAGTGCCAGGTGCAGGTGATTATGTTTGTAGCTTATGGAAACATTTACATTTCATTTTAACTTTTTACGATTCATTTAAATGTTGATGTAGTTTTCAAATACATATGAATATTATTTGGAAGTTTTAACCTAACCTAATCTTACCTTACCTAACCAAACCTAACTTCACCTAACCAAACCTAATCATCTCTTTTGTTGTGTGTGGAGGAGTCTGTTGAGGTCGAGTGAGGTTATTGAGATGAGATTTCTTGTACTGTACAGGGATAGAGAGAAGAGTTCTTTTATGTGCTTATTGACAGCATTCAATGAGCATATTCTCAAAGGTTCATATATTGTAGTTTTCATTGCTAATTAAGTGAAGGTAAAAGACTGTTCATTAATTAGATAGATTAATGTTGTCATCATAAATGTTCATAAATTAGATAGACAGATTAATGTTATCATAAATGTTTATAAATTAGGTAGACATTAATGGTGTTATAAATGTTCATTAATTAGACAGACAGACTAATGTTGTCGTGAATGTTAAAATATTAGGAATTGATTTATTATATCATGGATGCATAAATTGATTTAAGGTCCATTCCTCATGGACTCCATCCTTAATGGGGCCCAGTTCTTATGGATGCCATAATGTCCTAATGGGCCCCAGTTCTCATGGTTATGTTGGGGACTTTATACAGTGGTCCTAATTTGACTCCAGTTATTATAGTCCGTAATCTTTATGTTTAAGAAGGCTGAGGTTAGAATAGGTTAAATTAGGTTATGTTAAGTTAGGTTAGATTAGGTTAAGGTTTTGCTAAGTTAAGATATGGTCAGGTAGGAGTCTGTGTTAGCATACAAGCCTCGGTGCCTCCTCATGCTAGGGTTGGTGCCATTGCTCATCACTTAACACTGCAGCTGTGTCCAGACGTCACTGGTCATGTAACTTTACTAACTTGGAGCTTCAGTATCTGTTAAGCCAAGTGTCCTGTGTTGAGCAGGTGCTGAGGACCTCTTCTGCTTGGTACGTGAAATGCTTTTATAATCTAACCTAACTTGGATTTTCGCTCATGAACTTTTGAGAATCCATCTTTTTATTGTAACTTAAGTAGGGCAAGTACCGGTAAGTTGGATTCTCACGTACAAACCAATGAGAATCAAGCCTATGAGAATCCAGACTCCAGGGCCACATACATAATTAGCCTTACCATATCTCATAGGTGTGTATCGCTAATTAATCATCTCCTCCAGGTGTTAGTTTATGGGATCACAGGTGAGTATTATTAGGGGGTAGACTCTAGCAGGTGTGTGTGTATGCGTGTGTGCATAGGTATTTGTCAGGGATGTGTTTGTGAGTGTGCAGGTGTAGGGGTGTTGTGTGTAGGTGTAGGAGGTGTTGGTGTGTGTGTAGGTGTAGGAGGTATTGGTGTGTGTGCAGGTGTAGGAGGTGTTGGTGTATGTAGGTGTAGGGGTGGTGTGTGTAGGTGTAGGGGGTGTTCATGTGTGTGGAGGTATGGGTGTGCATTAGGTTGTAGGTTGTGTCTGTCTGCTATTATTGAAGGAATGTTTGCTGGCACATACATAGTTACAAACACTCAATTGTCTACAGGTGTCCCAGAGAGAGAAAAAGAGACATGTTTGTATATTTTTGAGTATATAGTGTGTACATTGTCACTACAGGAAGTCACCTTTCGCTGTTGGGTATTATGTTTCACCGTAGAACATAATTTTTTGTTATTGAATGCCATAGATTAAGTTAAGTGAGATTAGGTAAGCATTAAGTTAAGTTAAATTAGATTAGATTAAGGTGGTTAGGTTAGGTTCGATTAGCATTATTTTGGTTAATTTTAAAAGTGAAATAAGCTGTGGGAGCTAATCTAAAGATAATCTGATTACCTAATTAAATTTTTAAAGGGTGACTGTGATTAAGGGGTATCACTTGGCTGGCACAGGTGTTACACTGAATGACTGTCAGAGGAATCACACGACAGGTCTTTTGGGTTTACGTAAACATGGGATTGGTGCCGCCCTGTCCATCTCCCTCAAGCCAGCCCTCCCCCCTTACCGTGACTTACATTAGTACCCTCTCTTCTACATAAATAACTATGTATATGTACTGTATACACATGCACATGTACAGTACATACACTTAACAGGAAAGTGAATATTCATTGTCATACATATACTGTACGTACATAGGCTTATTGTGTGAATGTAAGCATGCAGCACATACCCGGTACTGTACACCTGCAGGTACCCATACATACATACTGTACTGTACATACATATATGTTCACATACTTATTTACACACATCATCCCAAGTCTCTCTGTAGCTAAATTTCTCTTGAAGTCAAAACCTAATTTTACCTGACCTTGTCAACACCAACACACACCTGTATGCAGGTACATGTCATTTCGGTGATATTTTTATACAAATTAGCATTCAGCAGGTGAATACCAAACACATTTATGACCCACCAGTGAGTAAGATGACAAATATTGCCCAAACTGTCCAGGGAATTTTGCACAAAGTGGTACACATTCATATTGGCTGCCATGACACTTTTTGGGAGATGTGTACCAAAAGCGTAACTTACATGTATTACTGATATTATTTATTGTTGCTTCATGTTGTAACTGTTACTATTGTGTGTGTGTGTTTTTTTTTTTACATGGCTTGTGATCAATAGGTGTGTGTGTGTGTGTGTGTGTGTATTACATGGCTTGTGATCAATAGGTGTGTGTGTGTGTGTGTGTATTACATGGCTTGTGATCAATAGGTGCGTGTGTGTGTGTATTGAAGTTTATAAGAATACTGTATGTGAAATTATGTTCAAAATTACGATGTGGAATACATTTGAAGGGGATCCTCTCTCTCAATATTCATCACCTATGTTCCGGATCCTCCAATATTCTTAAGTTAGTGTTTCCTCATATGAAGATGAGAGAACACATAGAGTTTTAGTAAAGTCTCAGCAATTATGGCCACCATCTCTGTGTTATAACTCAAGTAAGTCAGTTAGATATGTTCTCACAATCCTCACATAAGTATAAGAGCAATTCCCTTAAAGATCCCTTTAAGAATTTGGACAGAGACTAAAAGCTAACCTAAACCTTTACCACTGAATGACCTCATGACCTTTAACATTGAGTGACCCTGTGACCTTTGCATCTACTATATGTGTGACCTGAAAGTTACACCTGAATGGTACTCAACTTGTCTGAAAAGCTGAATGATGTCAATTACTTTATTCATTTGAAAAAAAAAAGTTTGACCCATGAATTTCCATTTATTTCTTTTGATGTTGAATTTATTACAGGTAATATTATTATTATTATTATTATTATTAGTAGTAGTAGTAGTAGTAGTAGTAGTAGTAGTATTATTATTATTATATTATTATTATTATTATATTATTATTATTATTATTATTATTATTATTATTATTATTATTATTATTATTATTATTATTATATTATTATTATATTATTATTATTATATTATTATTATTATTATTATTATTATTATTATTATTATTATTATTATTATTATTACTTGAGGGAGGCAGAGAAGGACAGTTCGAGGGAAGGAGAGACAACTAATAATTGATGAAGGAGGAATACAGGTAGGATGGAAGGATATAGAGGGAGTGGCAACAGGAGAAATTGGGGGAAGGAGGGAGGGAGGAACAGTGGGATGAAGGAAGGGAGGGAGGGAGAGGGAGGGATTGTTGGAGGGAGGGGGGTAGAAGAGGTAAGGTGCAGCAGGTGTGGTCAGTACCTGTGTGTCTCCTCTCAGGTTCAACACCACCACCACTACTCCCCCTCACCTGACTTACCTCCACCAGGTACGGTAGGTGATTCGGTAACAGGTAGGTGCCTCCAGGAATCAGATGACTATTGTAGAAAGGTGCATCCTGGGTTTTTAGGTGATTTCTTAGCAGGTAGGTGATCCAGGTGACTGCATACAGCAAGTAGATGAAGTGACTGAGGCTGATTTGTTCCTCCAGGATTTAGGTGACTATATCAATAAGGTGCCTCCAAGATTTAGGTGACTTTAGCAGACAGGTGACTGTAGGATCTGGGTGACTCATAGTTTGGTGGCCCAGGTGACAGCCTCACCTTCACTGATTTGTACTGTTTGTGTATAATATAGTTTTATTATTATTGTTATTAAAAAATTGGAATGCATCCTAGGTGGTCTTGGAGTGCTGTGATTGGTCGAGGAGAGTCATAATCTATCAAGGAACACTGTGATCTGTCTAGAAGTATTGTGATTGGTCTTGGAAAACTACGGGCAGCCAGAAAGTACCATCATAGGTCTAAAAGCCCGACAAACCGGTCTAGAAGCACTGTGATTGGACTCGCGGTGTCACAAACTGGTCTAGACTGTTGACTGTCAGGATGAGAGGGAAGACGCTGTTGCTGTTGTCTGTCTGTGCCTGTCTGTTTAGTCAGGTTAGTCAATGTGTTCCTGAAGCCTTTTGACTCTCTCTCTCTCTCTCTCTCTCTCTCTCTCTCTCTCTCAACACCAAGAGTCAAGACTCTCTCTTAGAACTAAATTATCATAGAAAATGGTTATGTTGACCCCAAAGTGTGTCACAAGTATAAGTGTAAATTGATATGTAAATGAGACGAGGAATATATAATTGTATATGCATTTTTCCTCTTAATTTTAGTAGTAAAATGAATGAAAATACAGTAAAATACCATTTAATATTGAATATTCTTGTATTTTGTTATATACATGTTGTGAAAAGTAATGTATTGTACTGTTTAACTAAGGTAAAATGTTAAATAATTAGTTTTAGTTTAATTTACTGTTGATTACAGGTTTTATAATTACTGTACATCTTATTACTTCAGCCATTACTGTATAGATGACCCAGGGTTTGGTAATTAATTTCTGTATATTTTATTTTATTTTTATGTAACATGGACATAAATACTCTATTTAATCTCCATGTTACAGAATTAATTATTGTTATCTTCATGTAATTGTTATTTTCATATAATGGTCATAATTATATAATTGTAGATATGTTTCAGAATTAATTGTATATCCCTGTATTATGTTTTAATTTGAGCTGTAGTTAAATTATATATGTATAAATCTTGTTAATGTAGATACTGTAGTACTGTGTACCTAATTCAAAGAGGAAACCTGTCAAATAGGTTCCAGTTCTAACAGACCCCTGTTCTAAAAGACCCTAGTTCTATTAGGCCCCAGGCTACTTTATCTCAACCATTAAGCATGGGGCTCTCTAGGTCGGGCCCTTTTAGACTGGGGCTCATTAGGACTGAAGCCCCACAATGTCCCTGACCCTCTTCAAATGCTCTACAAATGTCCCACAATGCCACTGCCCTCTAAATGTCCCACAAATGTCCCTGAATCTCTTTAAATGGCTCACACTGTCTCAAAAATACCCAAGACTCCCTTGATAAATATCCCATAATATCCTTGACCTTTTCTAAATGTCCCCCCAAAATGTCCCTGGCAGTCGGGGGGGATGCCGACGAAGGAAGACCTCTGTGGCCTGGTGGTGGATATGGTGGTGAAGGACGAGTGTCTTGACTGTTTCACCCAGGCTGGTAACATTACTGTGGTGAGTGTCTGTCTGTCTGTCTGTCTGTCCATCCACTCCCCCACATATTCACCCACTCATCCAATCATCCACCCTTCCATCCACCAAATCCCCCATACACCCACTCCCCCATCCACGAACTCCTCCATACACCCACTCCCCCACCCATCTACTCCCCCATCCATCCACTCACCAACTCTGAATTAACAAAAACAACCATTTCCACATTTACCTTAAGACAGGTAATTAAGAATAGGTGTACCATCTCTGCAGAACCCTGAAGGTGTAAGGTCCTGTGTCGCTACCTACCTGCCACCTACTGTAGCCAACTGTGCCGTGCCTCACCCTGAACAACGCCTACTGGGTGAGTCCTGACCCCTCATACTGTACTTAATGGTACCTAATACTTAACCTCATACTTCACCTCACAGTTACCGTTATATTTCCACCTGATATTTAACCTGATATTTACCCCTTGTACTTTCCTGATTAGTTTCACCTTCAGTTTCAGTCAATTTCAGCTTGTATGACCACTTTCAGTTAGTTTCAGCTTGTTTCCCCACCAACTTCAGCTTGTTTCAGTTTCAGTTAGTTTCAGCTTGTTTCATCTTCAGTTTCAGTTATGGAACGTATACAACAGAAGCCGCCGTCACAACACCACAACCACACTAACGCCAACCTCCTTCCCAACTGTCTTAACCGGAGGCTGAGAGACGTATCCCGCTACCTCAGGGTGAGAGATAGAGAGACAGAGAGAGAGAGAAAGAGAGAAAGAGAGAGAGTTTTGTTGAGTGAGGGCCAGTGATATTGCTAGAGAGAGAGAGAGAGAGAGAGAGAGAGAGAGAGAGAGAGAGAGAGAGTTATAACCTCAGTGTGAGTGAGTGGGAGAGAAAGGGAGAGAGGGAAAGAGAGAGAGAGTTTTGTTGAGTGATGGCCAGTGATATTGCTTGAGAGAGATGGAGAGATAGCAAAAAGAAAGATAAAGAGAGCAAAAAAGAGATAGAGAAAGAGAGAGAGAGAGGGGGGAGGGTCATGTTCCGTGATACTTAACCATATATCTGCTCAGGTGAGAGTAATTAATGCCACCTGTCCATTTACCTCCCCCAGGTGTGTCTATAAGAGTGTTACCCAGACCACCTAACTCAAGGTGTGTGTCGATAATGACTATGGAGCTGATTTATTTATTAGTATTCTCTCTCTCTCTCTCTCTCTCTCTCTCTCTCTCTCTCTCTCTCTCTCTCTCTCAATTGTCACCATAACTCACCAAGATTCACTGTAACTCACCAAAACTCGCCCTAACTCCCACTAACTGACTCACTCTTACTCACCATAACTCACCCTGACTCACCAAGACTCATCCTGACTCACCATAACTCACCTTGACTCACCACAGAAGGAGATGAGGTTCACAGAGCAGGCCGGCAAGATGGTGAAGAATGTGGTGATGGCTAATTTGATCCGAGATGGAGGTCCTGCTCTACTCAACCTCGAGGCCCAGGAGAGCATCCTGGAAATTCCGGAGGTCCAGGTGAGTGTTCTAGTAGGATCCTACCCTGACTTAACCTATCCTAACCTGACCTAATCCATCCCAGCCATTGGTGATGATGTCACAGCCATTGTTGATGATGTCACAGCTGTTGGTGATGTTGTCACAGCAGTTGGTGATGACATCACAGCAGTTGGTGATGGCGTTACATCAGTTTTTAATTGTTGTACTCCATAGCTGGGAAGAAATATGTTAGGTAGCTATCTTTCCGTCTGTCTATATATATATATCAACCTAACAACCTATCATCTCTCTGTCTATTTATCTCCAGAGGCTGGTCGAGACATATGCTGCTGGTTGTTTTGATAGAAGTAACTCACAGGTTCGAGCACTAAACTCTGAGGACGAGGAGGAGGAGGAGGAGGAGGATGCTGTCAAGGCCTTCATAAGACAGATGGAGTACAAGATGCTGGAGGATGACCTAAATGAGGAGGAGGAGGTGAGAGAGAGAGAGAGAGAGAGAGAGAGAGAGAGAGAGAGAGAGAGAGTATTTACTGAACCTCCAACAATATACAGTATTATTATTATCATTGTTGTTGTTCTCTCCATCAGCTGCGAGGGTTAAGAGCAAAATATGGTAATGACCTGCCGTTTGGGGGGACCAACTGCCTTGTTCACCGCATCTTAGTTGGCAGTTGTTTGATCGACTCCTTGGTAGGTGTGTGAGTGTAGGTGTGTGTGGGTGTGTATGGATGTGTGTGTGTGTATGTTAATATGTGTGACTGTGTAATGTAATGGGTGTGTGAGAGTGTAATGATAGTGAGGGCATATGAGGGTGCAGACTGTGGGTGTAGTTGGCGTGTGTGTGTGTGTGTGAGGGTATATTAGGGTGTTTGAGGGTGTAGTGGGTGTGTGTGTGTGTGTGAGAGAGAGGGTATATTAGGGTGTTTGAGGGTGTAGTGGGTGTGTGAGGGTGTAGCCAGTGAGTGTGGTGGTATATTTTTGGAATATATTTGGCCTTTTTTCGAATTTTAAGTTTATTTTTGATATATTTAGTATATTTTAAGCATGTGTGGTATACTCTTGGTCTAATGGGTTTGTTGCAGGTTAAGAATGGAGGCGCCATGGACTTGATCCGCATCTTGCAAAATGACGAGTTCTTCTATCCCATTCCTCAGTGGGTGAGTGTTTCTCTCTTTCTTTCTTTCTTTCTTTCTTTCTTTCTTTTTTTCTTTCTTTCTTTCTTTCTTTCTTTCTTTCTTTCTTTCTTTCTTTCTTTTTTCTCTTTCTTTTTATCTATTTTTTCTTTCTCCAAGTATTGATTACATAAGGCTTTTGAAAGATATTGCTCTCTCTATCTCTCCTGTCCCTCATTGGGTGAGTTGGTCTCTCTCTTTCTCTCTTTCTTTCTATCTTCCTGTCTTTCTCTTTTTCTTTCTTTTTTCTATCTTTATCTCTCTCATCTCCCATCTTTACTTACAGTGGATGAAGCCATTACTCACAGTGTACAAGTCAGAGATGAGTGTGTGGTACTAGTGTTGACCAGAGGGAGGAGGCGGGTGTGAGAGGTCCTTCCATCTGGCCCACGACGCCTTCAGGATGGTCACACAGAGGAAGGACAACACCTGAAGGATCCTTATGAGCGAGAGTTGTGGAGAGTTGAGAGTCCTAGATCTGGGAAGGAATAGTTGAGGAACAGTTGATGATCCTGTGAGAAAGAAGGAATAGAGAAGAAAGAATAAAAACCAGAATGAAGATAACAGCTATAGAGAATGGGTGAAAATCTAATAGGAAACAACAGAAGGTAAGATAATAATCAAACATAAGAATAAAAGAGACAAACAATATGAAAAAAACATGAATGAGAATATGGAAGGCAAAATATACATATAAATAAAGGATAAATAATAAAGAAAAGAAAACACAAGAAGGAATATAGAGAAAACAAAATAACCAAATGAGGAAAAGATGTCCAAAATGAATAATAATTGAGGAATGGAGAACAAATGAGACATAGAAGTTGCTGAAAATATTTAGATTCATAACGGCGAGGTAAAGGATAATTTTATAGCATTAAAATAGGGATGCTGTCTTTAAGGAATTTTTCTTAGTGGTTTTTATAGAAATGAATATTCTGTAGCTACTGTAGATGATAATAGTACCCTGTAATAGAAATAATAAAGGTAATATAGAATAATAATAGAGATAATACCTGTAGTGTTACTAATGATAATAGAAATACTACTACTAATAGTAATTCTCCATATAATGTTCCTATCAGTTCAGAAGAATGAAATAATTGCGTTTGTATTATAATTATATATTAATACTAACACCCAATTGATCCTGTAGTGTAAGACTGATCAATAAACAAAATAATCCTCGTAGAATTACCTGTATTTATTCTTGTCACCACCTGAGATTATATATATATATATATATATATATATATATATATATATATATATATATATATATATATATATATATATATATATATATATATATATATGTTTGGTGTTGCTGTTTTTTTTAATCATTATTCAAATACTTTACAGTTTCATTCAGTTAATCAGAAATAAAATAAATAAATTTATATTCTACTGTTGTATTTTAATGTAAATACGATTGTTATAGCCGGTTCCCTCCCCAGTCCTCAACTACTTCCCTATAAGTCTTTCCTTTCCCATCTCATTACCTCCTCCCGTGCCTCTCCCCGCCCCCCTCCCGTGCCTCTGGCCTCCTCCCGTGCCTCTCCCCGCCATCTCATCCCCTCCCTCCCCGTGCCTCTACCCGGCCTCCCTCCCGTGCCTCTCCCAGCCATCTCATCTCATCCCGGCCCTCCTCCCGTGCCTCTATGCCTCTCCCAGCCATCTCATCCGTGCCTCTCCCCCCTCCTCCCCGTGCCTCTCCCCCACGCATGCGCACCTCAGTGTTGATGTCTTGATGACGTCCACAC
Organism: Homarus americanus; assembly: GCF_018991925.1. Taxonomy (NCBI): domain Eukaryota; kingdom Metazoa; phylum Arthropoda; class Malacostraca; order Decapoda; family Nephropidae; genus Homarus; species Homarus americanus. Next base: position 75,987 of record NW_024752480.1, read on the forward strand.
GTAAACAAGTAGTGAGTGAGGTGGCAGCCAAGGGACTGACTTCCTGATTTTTCTATGAATTGTAAGTTTACTGAACACTTATACTACTCATACTTACAACACAACAGTAGAATAAAGTATAATTAACGAGAGAGGTGACATAGAAGGAGCAGAGAAGTGTCGTAATTCCCTATAATTCGTTTATCAATTATACACATCTGTTTACAAGGTGTTGGTCGAGCACAACTGACTCAAACATTATCTCGTACCTGGAGTAGTAATGAATGACTTAACCCATTACTTATCAAATATTACTATAAAATAATAATTTACATCAGCTGTCATGGAAGTAAAACACAGTTGATGCTATAAATGGGATACACTTATTAAATTAGGTTAGGTAAAATTACGAGCCTAAATGACTTAATCAAGAATCATGTGTTTGAACGGAAATAAATTTTACTAAGATTTCCCTCTCTGTATATATTATTAATTAATGTCACCCTTTACCTGGGAGATATGTTATCAGTAGACAGGTAGATAGATAGGGATAACAATGTCATGATTATCTTGATTCGTGTTAATTAGGTCAGACTGGGACGTGACAAGACAGGACTGCTAATTGATGTTAAAAGGTCAGTCTTTTTAACAACTAAGGTCTTTAAGTGTATATACTGTACCATTATGCAAATTAACACGCCAGATATCAGTATTAACAACTTGGAGGCATATATCTCTTTGGTTTGCATTTCAGGAATGACATGGAAAAATATATCTTGCCTTAAATATGGTTCAATATACAGTATATGTTTGCTCTAAAGGCAGATGTGTCATAACTGGGGCCGGTTATTGTTTCTAAAAGGTAGGTTAGGGTTGGTTAGGTCAGGTCTGGTTTCGGTTGGGTCTGGTTAAGTTAGGTCTGGTTAAGTTAGGTTAGGACAAGTTAGGTTAGGTCAGGTCTAGTTAGGTTAGGTTGAGTTAAGTTAGGTTAATTTAAGTTTGATCTAGTTAGGTTACGTTAGGTTTCTTTTGTTGGATAAGTGTTCGTACTTCTCTACTTTACCATCATTATCTCTGCCTCTTGTGGGAGAGAAAGGCTTGTGTGTGGATATATCACAGCAAGATTTCAAATGAGTTCAGTAATCAGTATTGTGTGTAATAATTTCCCAGAGTTATGGCCCTTCAGACTTTGTTATATTGGGTGGAGACTTGTCAACCTTGCATTACTGGTCCTTAGATACAGTTAATGTTTGATAATTATGTGTATATTTTTCTTTTTCAGTACTTGTGTGTAAGTCGAGTACAGACATGGCCAATCTGGAGTTGGATCCGTTGTTCCGTCGAGGTCTCCGTCTTCTTCATTCACGCAGCCGGGACTCTCTAGACCAGCTGAAGGCTATTGTTGACGATGCGGTCAGACAGCGGCAGGGGAAGACCATACCGCCCATGAACAAGGTGAAGGTCGTGATGAAATATTTTGTTATTATACTCTTGTTTTCTTGTATAAAATGAGAATTATTTAATTGTTAGTTTATATTTTGTGGGGATTATGTTATTACTTTACTTGAAATAAAGTGCTTGTATAGGCAGATACCCCAGCTATATTATGTAGGAGCTTGAATACCTCTTAATCCTTTAAATGCGGAGAGTAACTGGCAACTGCTGAGCCTTAGTTGTTGTTGTGATGCAAAAGGTGGTTGTAGTGACAAATGCTGTGGTTGTGATGGTGTATTGGCCAGTTTTTTGGTGCAAATTGGGTGGTGGTGAGCCAGGCTGTGGCATCATAGGTGTGGACCACTGAGGACAGGAGGAGGTGGAAGGAGGTTGATGAGGTGTAAATAATCTCAAATCATTTCAAGTTGATGATAGTAAATTGATCTGAGGCTCCACCAGCCTTGTGTCTCACTCTGGAGTGTCTTCCAATCATTGACTCTCCATTCTTAGTTTGATTTTTGGCACAACTTTAAATTCATGGTGCTAAATGCCAATTTCCTTAAGACAACTATGGTGGCTTTGTACTAAATTATTCAGAGATGAGATACCTGTCTACACAAGCTCTACCAACTTTTAAGCACATATTAAATTTTAACAGGATCCGTTCAGTCTTCGACGAGAATCTCCAATACCTCGATCAAAACCTGGCAGTCCCATACCTGTCTCGTTCTCCAAGAGAGAAGAAATCAAGAAGGATATGGAGCGAAAACTGAGTGTAAGTCACAGTTTGCCAGCAACAGTTACTAGTGTTACAGTACAGGGAGGTGTTGGGGTCCTTCCCACAGGGCTTTATGGAGTGTAAATAATGTAATAATTAAATTAATATAAAACTTGTTAAGGGCAGAAGTATCAGACACCTTTAATTGTTTTTACGGTTTCATGCAAATGGAAATATAAATAACTTAGGTGAAAAAGTCAATAACTGTACCTTTCATGGATATTCTTTTCACTTTACCTCAAATATATATACAGTACAGTATTATGAACAAGCAAGTACAGTGTATTACATGAGTACTGTAGTCTTAATTAACCCCTTGTGTATGGGCCCACCTCTGAATTGAATAAAATTGTCTGGTATTAGTAAAATAAAATATTAAACGTGGCATCCCCGTAGTGAAGGGGTTAAGTTCATAATGTATGTACTGTACCTCTTTTGTCATGACAGATGCGCGACGATGAGATGGTAATGCCCAAGAGGCCACGATTAGATTCACCGAGTGCGTTCAAGTCCCACACCCCCTCACCCACTCCCTCCGTTAAGTCTGAGAGTTCTTCACGGAGCCGGAAGTCCGACGAGAGTGACTCAGACACAGAGATGAACGACCTGGCCATGGAGATTATGGACGAGGTCAACTGTACAGTGTGCAAGTGAGTCAGCATTTTCTCTGTCAGTTAATGAGTTCTACTTCAGTTTATAAATAAAATTTTTATAAAGTTTATTATATTTTATTATTTGATTAAATAAAAGTACTTGATTATATGAAAGTTTATATTTTATTCTTAGATTTTCTTATTTTCTGTGATAATAAAGTGTTGGAGTTACATACTGTCGGTGAGATTGTAACCTAAGTTGTGTTATTGGATATGGTGTCATGGCATCTCCCGCTAGTGGAGTCATTATGGTAAGACTGTCGGAACAAGTTGATAAGTGTATTTTATATTTTATGCCTTTTGTAAATGTATTTGAATATTTTACACTTTTTTTGTAAATTTATTTGACTTTTAAATTTTTTGTTGTCATTCATTTACTCCCGCTGCTGCTGATCTATCTAAGAATCCTTCCCTATTTTGCAGGAGCTTTGAGGTGTCGCCACGTAATCGACTGGTGGAGTGCCAGGAATGCCACTCCCTGTATCATCAAGAGTGCCACAAGCCACCTGTCACCGACCAAGATGTTAATGACCCTCGTCTTGTGTGGTACTGTGCCAAGTGTACCAAGACGCTGAAGAAACTGGTAAGATACAGTTGTTAGTTAATAGAAACATTTTTATGATCATGTTTCTGAGTTGCTGTGCCCTTTGTCATCACTCATAATTGGGTTATATTAAACATAATGGGTTGTTTGTGAAGGTTATACTGTACTGTAGTATGTGTGAGTTATGTAAAGATGTTGACGCTGGTGAAGGTTGTGAGGTGGAGACTGAGTTGTCAAATGGTCCTAAGATGTAGAGGATCAGAGCAAGGCTGTAGTTTGTGTAAGTTAATGTTCATTTTTTCTTCAGGCTACTGTAATATAAAAATGAAATTATTTTCTTTAGTTATACAATCATTTGTTTGTCTGGCTTAACAGAGTGCTGTATTCCCTGCCATCATCAGAGGAGATATTGGAATGATAATTTTTTGTGCATATTTCTGGGAGTTGTGGACATGAGAACTTAACAGGTGTTGGTAGATTTTAATAAAACATGGCTGGCAGATATACCACAATGACAACACCATCTGTCATCAGTGTCCACACTTTTGACCCTTGGAGTGTGTTGTGGCATGACTGAGGATTTGTCCACCTGTATAAAAAATCTTTAATACAGCAGTGTAATATTAATGACCTAATTTGTGAAAACTTCCTTTGTACAGACCGCCATGATGAGCACATCTGGAGGTGGTAGCATAACTGGCACCCGAGGGGTCGGTGGTGGAGGAATGCCCAGCGTGTCAGGTGGAGGGAAGTCAGGAGGGTCACACACTCGACCCACGGCCTCGCCAACCAAGGGTCCGAGTCTCTCTCGTCCTTCGCCGTTCACTAACTTGTCATCTGCCTCAGGAAGGGGTTTAGGTAAAACAACAGGATAAGTAAAGTTCTTTTATTGTGGTGTGACTTCTCAGTTGGAGAAGTGATCTTTGTCGCACTCTACAGTAATTTGAGATAGAAGGTCAGCAGTGTGGACCAAATACAGATTATATGGCAGTGGTGGTGATTCATTTATTGCGGAGTGCACTGCTGTCAGTATTTTTCTAAATTGTCGTATTTTGTGCAATTACAAGTCTTTTTTTTATCTGACCTTCAGCACAGTTATCATTATTATATTTACAGTACCAACATCATCATCATCATCACTGGCTACTTCATGTATTTGTCATTATCAACATCATTAATCTTATTTATTATTTTTGTTAACGTTTGTTCAATAAATGTGTTTGGATTTTTTGAATCAGTAATGATGAAATAATGCTACTTATACAGTACATGTAAATAGTTTCTGACCTGGATTTTGGTAAACATGACTTGTTATTGTATTATCATTATCATCAAAGGTAAATTCAAAGTCAATATTTCTTCTTGATTTCTTGCTGAGTTATGGCCTTGTGGGAATGAGGGGGGGGGACTCTTAGACTATAATAATCTATTTATTGAAACATTGTCTACAGAAACAGATGGTAGACATGTAGTGAGTAATTGAGTTGTACTATGAGGGTCACCGTTACGATTGTGAATTTTGGGTGGATTGGATATTGTGTTCTGGGTTCAATTTCCGGCCCAGGTCACATGTGAGAAGGGTGTTATCTAGTGGGGCACTACTAAACATGGCAGGCTTTCTCTGGGTATTTTGGTTTCCTCCTGTACTAATACTGGACAATAAAGGTCAGAACAAAGTAAGAAAGAATGACCAACCATCTAAATGGCTGGTAAGCCGGTAACTAGTACAGTACTGATATTAATAATTAGAATTAAAAGGTAGATACCTGTATTGTCTAACACAGTCACCTTTCAGGCTCCAACAACAGTGGCGGCAACAGTAATGGAACCAGCAAGTCATCGTCTTCCTCATCAACGTCATCGTCATCAGGGAAGTCGTCTGCACCGTCTAACTCGATGATCTCGGCAGAGAGGAGGATGCACTTAATGAAGAAGAAAGCTGCAGCCAAGATGGCAGAGAAACGGAAACTGTAGATAGAGCACAATGTGACAAGGAATTCCATTAGAAATTAATATGTACATAGAACTTCATGTAAGCTTTAAGCCTCTTAATCTTATTATAGATTACATTTGTATATTATTATGATAATTTGAATGAAACTGACTAAATACGGAACTGAAGAGTAAATTTTTGATACAGTATTACAACTCCCAGTAAGGTCTTGGCCTCAGAAAACACTGCTTACCAAGGAAGGGCTTTGTTGTGGTTCAGCTTCCAAAGATAATTCCGTACAAGCTGGCCGTGATAATTATGTAATGTGCTGTACAGCCTTGAACTTCCATTTAAAAGCTAAGCCAAGTAACTCCTCTTTCATTAGGTATCCTATACTGACAAAGTTTTGAGGAAGTGAGTCTTGTGGTGTGTGTATTATTGTACACTCAGTTATGTGACCAGAGATTCATTTTGTTGCTTTTTCTCTTAGATTTGGTATCACCTGTACCCAAGAAGACAACTTCAGGAATATTTTGTTTAATTGTGTTTCTTTTAATCCCAGACACCAGGCTATGGTAGGCATACCCCCCTTATGAGGGTATACAGTATTTGGAAAAATTTAGTACAAACTGTTCATGCATGATATAAGCAGGAGATAGGAAGAGCCGAGAATGCACGTCAGGTAGTGTGTGTGTGACTCGAGGTGAGGTTGGCAGGACAAGGTAGACAATACTAATTTGTAGGCAGTATTTGGTACTGTACAGGTCACTTGTTTTATTGTAGTATTAGTATTTAGTAGCATTCTACACTATTTATAATTACTGTATTATTGTTGCCTCTGGTAATTGATCACAGATCTGTTGATGGGAGTCAGAAACACGTGACGAAGTGCATGAAGTCCAAGGGCGAGATCCTTGTATTACAACAACTGAGAAGGAAGATTGGGAGGCTGACATGTGTGAACAAATGAAAGATTAATGCTTACTTGGCAACATAATCTAGCCAGGCCTGTGTGGCAATTCAAACAGTACTGTACCGTGTAATTACAAAATGTCATACGACTTTAACCAAAGCCAAGGAGTTAATTCCCACTCATTGGCTAATAAGCAGTGTTTTGGGGTCAAGTTAGAAGTGGTTGAACTGACCAGTCAACTAAAAGTACGGACAATGGAGTAGTATGTCATACCACCAGGCTTAGAAATTCACTTGACTATTATGGCTTTTACTACAAGAGAATCGCCACCAGCACAGTGGTGATGAAGAAGGTGCTTACGTATATACTAAGGTTTTCACAGCCAGTCACCGGTCAGGGCCACTTAAATTCCATATCTGTGATGATCAGTAGATATTGTATACTTTTGTGTGAGAATGTGACTCGTCATCTACTGTATGTCGTGAATAATGTAATGAAAGTATTGTTTGTCTGGTACACTTATTATCCTCCACTGCCTCCAGTTTTAATGTTCGTGAATTATTATGTGTGTTTTGTTGAAAGTATTTTTTGTGTGTGTATCTTGTACAAGGAGAGAGATTGATACAAAACAAGAATGCAGCAAATAGTAACACACATCCAAAACAGGTACAATATACTGTACTGTAACTACCTCAGGAGAATTTAAAATATTACATTAATATCTCACACAGTATAAAAAAAAAATATTTAATCTGAATTACAAATATGAGCATTACTACATGATTACGGCAGCTTGATTATGTTTGTTCATTACCCACGGCTCCTGTTAAAAGATTTACACTATCAACAGTGTTGGATTGAGGGAAACAGTTGCAACACTTGAGATATTTTGAGAGTAGATATTTATTTATTTATTTGGTGAAATCATCATATAAGTTTACAATTGGTTTGGTATGTACAGGTATATAGACAATGCAGGTATTTATAGTACTGTAGTTCAACATGTAATCTGTATTGACAATGTAGGTATATAGTTCAACATGTTTGTAGACAATGTCGGTATACAATTCAGAATGTATATAGACACTAAGTATACAGTTCGACATGTATGTATATACTATACTGTATAGACAATACATGTTGAATTGTGTACCTACATTGTATATAAACATGCATAGTTTACATGCATACCTGTCCAGTTGTAAACCTGTATGACAAGTTTACACAGGACAATAAAGATGAAAATGAAGGAAAACAGTAAGTAACAATCCAACTACACGAATGTCTGGCTGGTAAACTGATAAATGGCAAAATTAGGTTGAAATAATGAAAAAAGAATCCCTTTATATTATCTAGTTACCAGCAACCATTACATTTGAGTTTGGTAAAAATATTGCGTGGGTGGAGATATAGATATATAATTAGTAAAATAACCATAAAATCTATTAATTGAATGCTTATAAACGTCAATAAAGCAGAAATATATTCATAATTGCATATGGGAAGATAGCATTGTACAGAGTCTCAATTGACTGACTTAGTTATCAATTTATAACCAATTAATTTATAGTTGCAATAATCAAATGTTCATTAATCTATAATAATCAAATGTTCATTAATCTATAATAACAAAAGAATTATAGATATATTTATTAACACCGCATAATTAAGACAAGTAATATAAGATCTCAGTTGACGGGTTGGCGGGAAGATTCACTCCATAGGCTGACGGTCACAATGATGACTTTCCCTTCTATTTTACGGGCGTTTTGGTGTGCTGCTGAGCTGTTAAGTGCGTCTAGATGTACGCTCACTTATAAATAACACTTAGAGAGCAGTTTGTAAGTAATATCTACCAGCTTTTTGTATTTTTAAGTGATTTAACTGGATAAATGAGTGAGTGACTTGACTAATGACTGGTCGAATTGATTGGCTGATATGACCGATTAATTACCTGACTGACTAATAACTATATTTGAATGACTAAATGACTGACTGGTTGATTAACTAAAATTGACTGACGAATTTTACTAAATAATTGATTGACTGACTGATTCAGAAAATAACGACTAGCTGACACTGATAGACTAACTAACAAATTGATAGAAAAAATAACTTGACTAACTAACCAACTGACAGAAAATAACTTAAAGCCCATCCACACGATCGATCAGTGCTCGGCGGACATTAGCAAGACTTCACCAATTACATGAGAATGGACCCCAACACCTTTTACAAACTTCTAGCGTAAGTGGAACCATATATAAAAAAAACAAACAAACAGGATACCAATATGAGGGAGAGTATATCTGCAGAGGCTCGCTCATATATCTTTCAACTGGGTGCACCTACAAAGTTTGTCTCGTATAATACCTGCAACTTGTCAAGCCATGTATGAAGTATTCAAGGAAGATTACCTGCAGGTGAGATTTTTAGTACATAAAAATTCATTGAATAATGTTAGAAATATGATATGCATAGAGAGGAAGCTATGGGACTAGAGTGAGGAGAGCGGCAGGAACGAAGAACCCACACGAATGTCCTCATTACATAAACAATCTCCCGTTTAGTGTCACGCCAATAATGTACATTACATAAGCGTATTTGGTTATACACTGGACATCTGGACCGAGCGGGGAACATATACGTAAATCAATTGCAGTACTTAACTCAGGTTTAACAAAATGCTAGCATACGTTCTGTTCATACCTCACCGACTTGAGGACCCCGAGGTCAGCGGTCAGCGGTGGTGTAGTGATCAGCTGTTTTTGAGTCACGTGAGGTTCCAATAATAACACGTGTCTTGTATTGCAGGCTTGTGTAATGTTGAATATTAGTGACAATATTATAGGAATGTCGGTTTTCCGGTTTTATCGTTTGTCTGGCAGAGTTGTTGCTCCACAGCAAACCACCAGGCAGGCGGACTGTAGGGTTATGAGATATTGGTTCACACTCAGGATGGGATGGAGAAAGGGAGCTCACAATGTGCTCACTGTATACATATTGTATTGGATGTACAATGTAGCTTGTTGCTGGGTAGGTAGCATGGTAATAAGCGTTGAGTAGAGAGAGCTGGGTGGTGAGGGTGCCCAGAGGAGGGACACACGGCTTGAGGGACGCCAAGGTCGCCGGCGGGAGCGGGAGCCGCCAGGCTGGCGCGGAGGAGGAGGTGTTACTTGCTGGTGGCACTGGGTAGAAAAGAGGGTGGTCACAGTGGTGTCAGGCCTTATAAGGCGGGGGTAGGCGTGGATAGATAGTTGACCCCCGCTCCGTGGGCGGTGCTGGAGGCGTAGGCTGGGGAATTCGAGAAGGTTCGCTCAACGACGGGCACGGGCAATCCGGTGGTTTGCCCACCAATTTTGCCCGATAACTGGTATTTAGTGCGTGCCCGGCGGGTACTGCTCGATCGTGTGGACGGGCCTTAACTAGCTGACTTACTGACTGACTAACTGACTGGCGGACTGACTCAGCTACCACCAACAAATTATCATAGAAAACGACACCTCACAAACTAGACCGAAATGTCAGACGTTGGTTTATTTTTTCCCCTTTGTGTTTTGCTACATCAATATTCAACTGTTTTACCAACGTTTGAATTTTTGTACATTCAGAGTTTTTATTATATATTTTCAAAGTTTTATTGTACAGTATATTAAATAGAGATTAAATATGTATATGTGTTTGTTGTGGTGCTTCTCTGCTACAAAAAGGTGTCAGATATAAGGTTTGTATTTGACCTGTCTGTATGGCTATTTTACGCTAGTGGCCATCTTACGCCAGTAGTGGCCATCTTGCGCTAGTGGCCACCATACGCCAGTGGCCACCACACGCTAGTGGTCACCTTACGCTAGTGGCCATCTTAAGCTAGTGGCCACCCTATACAGTGACCACCTTACTAAGTATTATATCTCCATGTTCCAAGCCAAAACATCCCCCCCCCTCACGTGCAAAACAACTCCATCAGCCATGTCAGGAGGGGCAGTCAATGAAGTGACCTAACGCAACACCCACTACCTGTCTCCCTCATTAAAAACAAAAATAAGACGTACTAAACTTGTGGTTGGAGTATCAATTCATCTGGTGTGTGTAGTGGTGTCGAGTCCTCATTATTTTCCACTCACAATAACTTAGGATTCCCCGCGTGTCAAACTCCACCTCTGTGGGGAAAATTGAATCCATGAGCTGGTTGATAGAAGATGAACTGATTTTTTTTCGGTGGTGGTGGTGGTGGTTGTGGTGCGTTTTGGTTGTGGTTGTGGTGAGTTTTTGGTTGTGGTTGTGAGTTTTGGTTGTGGTTGTGGTGAGTTTTGGTTGTTGTTTTATAGTTATGGGTATTAGTGCATTAATTTACTGTTTTTCTAAGACGTTATTGACTATCTGAAAACCTCGAAACTTTATTAAAATTATGTTAGGTTAGATCAATGTAGGTTGGGTTAGGTTGATTTGGATAGGTTGGGCTAGGTTAGATTAATGTAGGTTATGTCGGGTTAGGTTAGATTAATTGGGTTCGTGATAATGCTGTTCCTTATTAATTTGTATAATGTAAATTGTATATGTACTAGATCGTCCCCAAATTCAAACAAGTTCAGAATGTTGAAAAACAATGAATATATTGTAATTAGATTTGTTTTGCGATCATGGTGGGGGTGTAAGGGTGTAAGTGACGGGTGATTTGGTGTGTGAGTGAGGCAGTGTTATTAAGTGTGTGTGTGTGTGTGTGTGTGTGTGTGTGTGTGTGTGTGTGTGTAAGACGCTGGTGGTAGTGGTGAGTGGGCACGTCTCGGCGGGGCAGGCAGGCGGGCTGGCGGACGAGAGAGAGAGAGAGGGAGAGGGCCTGGCTGGTTGGCTGTGGTTCAGTGTGTGTGTGAACGGTTCTGGGTACGGGCAGGCTGGCATACAGGGCTGGCTCATCTCCCCCATGGTGCCAGCGGTGGTGAACGGGGCAGGCTAGACTATACCGAGCTGCTGCTGCCCACCTCCCTCCATCCTAAACTTTGGGTATATATCAACCCCCCACACCCCCCATTGTCTATTAAACCTCCCGGTGAGTGTGCACGGTGGTTGTACTCCCTTGAGAACTTTTATCATCTCAGGTGATGGTGAACACACACACGGGTGGCCAGGCAAGGTATTTCCCGCCACAGTCATGATAATGTATTGTTAGAGAAAATAAATCCTCGTTACAATTGATACTAAGAATACGACGCTCTTGATAATACAAATACGAGAAAACGTTGAAAATCATAAGAAAAAATACCTTGAAATGAGCCATCTTAGTTGGACAATAATGCAGAAAACTCTTAACGTTGTCAGAAAGCTTTAAAAAGAAAAGAAAAGAAAAAGATGCATGCTGAGTGTTTGCCAAAGGTAGTGGAGGAGCGAGGTAGGTCGGTGGTGGTGGTAGCGACGGTGGTGTAGTAGTGGTGGAGGTAATAGTGACAACGGCAGTAGTAGTAGTGATAGTGGTGGTGGTGACGGGTGTAGTGCAATGGTGTTGGCGATAAAGTGCTTTACAGTCATACAACTAGACTTCTCCCTCTACCCACCCACCCACCCATCCACCCATCCACAATGACGTAAACTCCTGTTTATGGTAAATTAAACCTGAATGTTATTTATCAGTGTAGCCAGACAGAGGGACTAAAAAGAATACCCCCATATCGAACTGTTGTCTTTCATGCTTAAAATAAACGTTGTGTCAGGGCATCACATTCTGCTGGTGAGAAGCGCCAAGTAGCGTGTAAGAATGTCTCACTTGGGTTATAATACAATGTTGAGATGGGAGGGAATGTTTGGTGGGGGCAGGTGATGGTAATGTTGGGAATTGGCCGGTGGCATTATTATTATTATTATTATTATTATTATTATTATTATTATTATTATTATTATTATTATTATTATTATTATTATTATTGTAGCCTTTATTTAACACGTAACATTATTGTTTGTGACGTTTATTTGAGCTATTCCTGGTGTCTTAGATAAGAACGTTGAATTGTTTTCTTTAATAACTCTCGTTCCATTTTTTTTGTTGCTGTTACATAATGTCAGTCTTTATTTAATCATTAATGTTCGTAGTTACTGATGTTTGGGTGCTAATAATAGTGTCTAAGTTCACTTAACAGTGTATTCATTATCTTGCCTCATTACCTGCAGTTTAGTTGAATGAGATATATAGATAGCAAGATAGATAGATAGTTTTTTATTCAGTACAGTCATCATTCAAGTTTACTATGATCCAGCATGCATATAGACAGTGCAAGTATATAACATGTATACTGTATACTGTAGACTATACACTGCAAATTAAGGTCGTATTTATGTTGGGGGGAGGGGGATTATGGGGGATGAACCCGCTCCCATAATTCCACAATATTTCTACTCAGTCACGAATTCATAATTGCGTTGTGAATTTACATAAGTCGGGATATTTGGTTAAATGTACAAATATATTAACCATAATGTTTTAATGATGAACGTTTAGGAAAACTCATCAAACGCTCTTAAATTATTATCTAACTATAATGTACAAATGTAGTAAATAGTTTTTCTTAAATAGAATGGAAATAAACGTAGAGCTGGTGAAGGCCTGTGATTGGTTGGTAGATAGATGAGGGGAGGAACAAGTTATGGATGGAGCTTGGGATGTGACTCACTCATCTTGTGATCATCTCCAGTAGTGAACAACTGTCTAAAACCAGGTGGGTGATGTGGTTCATAGCTCATGTTACGAGGGTACTGCCCAGTGTTAACTTGCTTGGGATAATAAACTTAGTGAAACATGTAGCGTCAAAACACCCTGAAATCGGTCAAACTTTTCAAAATGTTCTCAGGAGGGGGATACTTCAACGCCCTTCTCCCCTCATCCCCCTACACAACTGTAACTCGCCCTCTTACTCCCTTTAAACCCCACCAAACATAATTCCTGGATACGCCCTTCATGCAGATACATAATACATTTAAACAATACAGTTATAGGAAGCCAATAATTTTTAGGGAAAGATTATCAGCATTAGATTTGTTGAATGACTAATGTTAAGTGAAAATATCAATAGTGAAACCTCCATTTAACGGACTATATGGAGAGGAAAATCCGTTATATTGAGGGTATATTAGATATGAAACATCCATCAAGTATATAGAGTTGAAAGTCCGTTATATGAGGGTCCGTTAGATATGAAATCCCCATCTTACTGATTATATGGAGAGTTAAGTCCGTTATATGGAGGTTTCACTGTAATTTTAAAACCGTCTTGGGGAATTAGTTCTATATTTTGGCTAAAGTTTACCAATTATATTCGTTTTTACATTTTTAATTACGAGAAAGGATTTTAATAAGGTCGTTTAAGAATATAGCTGGAGAGAATCATCCGGACCTCTGTATGTGACCAGGTAATTCCAGGTAATTTGCCAATATAATTAGTTCTGTCGTATTCAAGATGGTATGACGTCACGCATAAACAACTCGGATCTGATAACTTCCATGCATATTTGGGATCACCTGAAGATTAGCCCCCCTTCAGCTTGTTTCACCCGATCATTAAACACCAGAACGCTACCTAGGGGGTTAGGTTAAGTTAGTTTAGGTTAGGTTAGTTCACGTTAGGTTAGGTTACGTTGGGTTAGGTTACGTTAGGTTAGGTTACGTTGGGTTAGGTTACGTTGGGTTAGGTTACGTTGGGTTCGGTTACGTTGGGTTAGGTTACTTTGGGTTAGGTTACGTTGGGTTAGGTTAGGTTAGGTTAGGTTACGTTGGATTAGGTTACGTTGGATTAGGTTACGTTATGTTTACTGTGGGTGCAGATACACAATAATTTTTTATTATTTTTAACTCAAGTTGGTCCGTAAGATACGTTCAAAAATGTCTTCAATTACGAGGAAAATCCACCAAGTGATTGTGGGTCCTGGTAGTGTTGTTGGTGGTGGTAATGGTGGTGGTGGTGGTGGTTGTGGGTGAGGTACTAGGTGGTGGTGGTGGTGGTTGTGGGTGAGGTACTAGGTGGTGGGTGAGGTACTACGTGGTGGTAGTGGTGGTGGAGGTGGGTGAACTAGGTGGTGGTGGTGGTGGGTGAGGTACTACGTTGTGGTGGTGGTGGTGGGTGAGGTACTACGTGGTGGGTGAGGTACTACGTGGTGGTAGTGGTGGTGGAGGTGGGTGAGGTACTAAGTGGTGGTGGTGGTGGGTGAGGTACTGGTACTGTACTATAGCTGGGATGTTCCTCCCTAAAAATATACTCCCAGCAGTTGTAAACGACCTTGATGCCCCGCCACTCTCTAGCTCAGAGTTTCATTCCCTGAGAGTGACCGAGTGACCATCTGACTTGCCTCTGTTACTCTACCATCAGTGTGTGAGTTCCCTCCTTCCCCTCCCCTCCCTCTCTCCCTCCCCCTCCCTCCTGCAGGCGTAAAAATACAAGAGAGAGAGAGAGAGAGAGAGAGAGAAAGAGAGAGAGAGAGAGAGAGAGAGAGAGAGAGAGAGAGAATTTGTCGAGCGTTGGAATATTTTGAGCAGCTGGGAGCTTCTGTCTTCCCGCCAACTCGCCAGGTAGGTTCGCATTCTGTTTGGTTCTTGACTACTTTCTCCGTTGCATGTTGTCTTATAATTCCTCCTTTATCATTAGATTGCCTTTTATTTTGTGTATTAATTATATGTACACCCCCCAAAAAATTATTTATACAAATTGTGTTGAGAAAATATAACACAACGGCCGAAGGATTTTGACAACCCTACCGAGACAATGGGAATCGCAGTGTTCATTCTGAAATTCATCAGTCACCCCAAGTACTGATAATTTTATGAGTGACTGTATAACGAAATTTATGTATAATGACTCCCCACAGTCTTTATTAAATGGATAATTATTGCTCATTGTTCATTTGTTTTTGTTTTAGTTATCCATTGCATTTCTCTCATATTTCCCATTTATTGGTATTTTTAGCTCTTACAATGTGTACTTCTTATATTTGCGACGAAATTTGTAAATAAAGAAACCCAGATCAGCTGTAGATTCACACCCCCCTCCCCCCTTGTTTATTCTACTTGAAGTGTGTGGGGAATATACTTACCACTAAGTTTATCTATAAGTAATACCAAAATGCTTACTGAATTTATTGTGTGTGTTGTTTGAGTGTGTGGTTCTGTGTTTGAGTGTGTTATACAGTGTTTGGGTGTGTTATACAGTGTTTGGGTGTGTTATTATACATTGTTTGATTATGTTATTCAGTATTTGAGTGTGTGGTTTATTGTTTCGAGTGTGTGGGTTGAGTGTCTGAGTGTGTGTACGAGTATGTGGTTCAGTGTTTACCCCCATTTTCTTTCATGTCGTAAGGTACACTAGAGTACACTGGACACATGTAAAGACAACCAGGGTACACACACACACACACACACACACGTACAAGACTAATCCAGGGTACACACACACACACAACACACGTACAAGACTAATCCAGGATACACACACACACACACGTACAAGACTAACGGACAACACACACACGTAAGATTGGGGTGTGAACTAACCTGGGTACACACACACACACACGCACACGTACAAGATAACCCTGGGTACACACACACACACACACACAACTGGGGTGGGTGACACACACACACGTAAAGATAACTGGCACACACACACACACACAGCTACCTGGCACACAACAACACACACAACACGTAATAACCTGGGTCACACACACACCACAGACACACACACACACGTAAAGACACTGGGCACACACACACAACACGTACAAGACAACCCTGGGCACACACACACACACACACACGTACAAGATACTGGGTACACACACACACACACACACACACACAGACACAGAGTCTTGTGTATTTTTTATTCTAGCCAAAAAAATGTTTCTGCAGCTCACTAAACCAATGTTGATATGGAGGGTGAAACTGTATACGCTAGTGAATCTTTTGTTTTTTATATTTATTATTTGTTTATTTAAAGTCTGTAACCTTGGTTCTACTGCCACACTGTTTACTATTGTTTGTATACCTGCATTGCCTTGGTATGTTATTTGTATACCTGCAGTCTTTGTATGTTGTTTACCTGGATTGTTTACAAGGTGAATCAATTGTATACTTGTATGACGATATTATAAAATTTTATTTCTGTCTATCTATCTATCTATCTATCTATCTATCTGTCTATCTATCTATCTATCTATCTATCTATCTATCTTTCTATCTCATTTATCTATCTATCTATTTTGTCTATCTATCTATATATCTATCTGTTATCTGTCTGTCTGTCTGTCTGTCTGTCTGTCTGTCGGTGTGTATCACATGAGTTAGCTCATCACTGAATATATCTAATAACTATACCCATCTAATTTCTCCTGAGGTTTCACTGTGTTGAGAAATATAGAATTAAATAGACATACTTAAGATTTGACCAATAGGAGATCATTCTGTTTAGACATACTTAAGATTTGACCAATAGGAGATCATTCTGTTTAGACATACTTAAGATTTGACCAATAGGAGATCATTCTGTTTAGACATACTTAAGATTTGACCAATAGGAGATCATTCTGTTTAGACATACTTAAGATTTGACCAATAGGAGATCATTCTGTTTTAACATACAAGATTTGACCAATAGGAGATCGTTCGTTTGTTTGATTTGACAGGTTGTTTAGACATTTTAAGATTTGACCAATAGGGATCGTTCTGTTTAGACATTTTAAGATTTGACCAATAGGAGATCGTTCTGTTGAGATATACTTAAGATTTGACCAATAGGAGATCATTCTGTTTAGACATCTTGAGATTTGACCAATAGGAGATCATTCTGTTTAGACATACTTAAGATTTGACAATAGGAGATCATTCTGTTTGGGCATACTTAAGATTTGACCAATAGGAGATCATTCTGTTTAGACATACTTGAGATTTGACCAATAGGAATCATTCTGTTTAGACTTCTTGTTTTACCGATAAGCCTGGAGGAGGTGGGGTGGGTGGGGGGCTAATGTTCAGGTGGTCCTCCTTTTTTGTAAATCACCAGCAGAGAAGATCAACAACATAGCAGCAGGATGTTAGCCCACCAGCATCCTGTCTGCCTGCCTCGACACTCAGTTGATGATAGACTGGTGAACAAGCTTCCAGTTAGCGTTGAGTGACTGTATCCTTAACTGTCTCCCCCCTCCTTCTCCTCCCTCCCTCCCTTCCCTCCCTTTCCCCTTCCCCTTCATGGTGTTAATGACAGTGACACACCTCTCCTGGTTCCATGACCCTTTGACAGTGACCATTCATATCCCTCCCACAATATCACGATCCCCTGACCTTGACAATCCCACCCCCTAACCCCTAATGTCACTGTGACCTCCTCTCCCCCAGTGTCATAACCCTCTGACAGTGGGTGACCTTCATCCCCCCACCCAAATGTCACGGCTTCCTGACAGTGGGGAACCGTGCTGGCATCGTCACGTGTCAACCCTTAGTTATGACTTGATGGAGTGTCTTACCTGCCTACCTGTCATGTGACCCCGTTGTCAGAAGTGGTAATGTGGAGTTTCCTGGGGAGGGGAGGGAGATGGAAGAGGTAGTGGAATTGAGGAAGGGAGGTGAGAGAGGGAGTAGGGGAGGAGTTGGGGAAGAGGAGGAGAGGAGAAATAAGGGAGGATTGGGAAAAGGAGATGGGGAGTAGGGGAGGAGTTAAGGAAAAGAAAGAGAGGGGAAGGAGGAATGGGGAAAGAATGGGAGGAGGGAAGGAAGAGGAGGAGTAGAGTAGGAAGGGAGATGGTAGGATAAAGATGGGGGATTGAAGGGGGATAGGATGAGCCTGATGGGAAATTGAAAGAAGAGAAAGTAATGGGATTATTGTAGATGAGTAAATACATGGCCATCAAAAGAGACTCGGATAGGCCTATGCATTTCTTCCAGGGTTCAGTCTACTTGACACTCGGATAGGCCAATACATTTCCAGGGATTCAGAGTTTAATTAACACTCAGAAAGGCCTATCAGTTTCTTCAAGGGTTCAGAGTTTAATTAACACTCAGATAGGCCTATACATTTCTTCAAGGGTTCAGAGTTTAATTAACACTCAGATAGGCCTATCAATTTCTTCAAGGGTTCAGAGTTTAATCAACACTCAGATAGGCCTATACATTTCTTCAAGGGCTTAGAGTTTAATTAACACTCAGATAGGCCTATACATTTCTTCAAAGGTTCAGAGATAAATGAATACTCAGATAGGCCTATACATTTCTTCCAGGGTTTAGTCTACTTGACACTCAGATAGGCCTATGCATTTCTTCACGGGTTCAGATTTTACTTGACACTTTTATGGGTTTTAGGGGGGCCGTAGACACACCATAAACGTCTACTTAACACACACGGGCAGTAAAGATATAGTTTCGTGCCAACTTCGACCTGGTTAACATAGTGTGTGTGTGTGTGTGTGTGTGTGTGTGTGTGTGTGTGTGTGTGTGTGTCACCATCATCACACCTTTATCTATCTATCTATCTATCTTACCAGCTAGATGTTGATTATTATTTATAATTGCACATCAATAACCTAACCTAACCTAACCTAACCCCCTGCATTTAGTTTCAACTTGTGTTAGATAGTGTTGAGATGCACTGGATGTGGTCTTAGTTATTGTTATATCATCGTGGCGTATTAGACCTCCTTCCAGCTATTGTTAATTAAACTTGATTAAAGACGTGGTATTGGGCACGCTTCCAACTATTATTAACTACCTAGAATTAAGTGATAGGGAATTGGGCACACTTCCAACTATCACTAACGACCTTGTCTAGTAGAATTGGCTATTGGACACGTTTGTAACACTCTCAGCCAATACCCACAATGAAATGATTACCCTTTAAGCACGTTTCTAACAATCGCCAACTACCTATGTCCTGTTTTTCGGCAGGATCAAGTGACAGACAGACAGCCTCTCCTTACCGCAGCTCGCCAGGTGATTGCGTCAAGTCTGCCATTACCAGGTTGTCAGAAACGCTAACGAGATGTATCCTGGCGATGGAGGTGAGGGCGGGGGAGGTGAGGGAGAGGAGGGAGAGATGAGGAGAGGGAGGAGGAAGGGTATGGGGTGGGGAGATGGTGAGGTAAGGGGGATGAGGAAGAGAGGTGACTAGGTTAGAGAGGGAAAGGTGGGAGAGGGGGAAAGAGGGAGGGGAAGGGATAGTGAACCTCCTGGGGGCGGAGCAAATGGGGGAGGGTCACTGAAAGGGGGGTGTGGGAGGGGTATGGAGGGTAGGGGGCCTGGTACCCTCAGGTGACCCAACACACCTACAGTCTACCAGGTGACCCTCATAGTGGTAACACGTGTAGTGCCTTGGGGAGGGAGAGTTGTTCACTGTAAGTACTACCACCATCGTTACCACAACTACCACCATCAACTGCCACCACAACTAATACCATCAACGAGTAGCACCATCACTACCACCAGCACTATTAACACCAACAACCACAACCACCAACACCGTCTACTAACATAACCAACAACAGCAACCACTACTGCCCCAAAAACAACACCACCACCACCATCACCACAATCCCCAAAACAACCAACGTTACTACTAACAACCAACACTACCACCCAAGAACAACCACCATCACCACCTCAGGTTTGTGTTAATTTTATAAGTGTATCTGAACCCATATATACCTATTTCCTTCTTTAGTCATAATATCCGTATATAAAAGGCAGACAAACAATGAATCAGAACGAGGCACAAGATGGGGCAGTCGGTATTTTGGTCGGGTAGCAGTCGGTGTTTAGGTCGGGGAGTAGTCGGTGTTTTGGTCGGTGGTCGGATTCCTCTCACGGCCGCACCTTGTCAGCAAGAAGCATGTGGGAGATCGTTCCGAGTTTTTTGAGCATTAACAACTAGCTTCCACACCATCTTGCAAGGTTGCAGGAGGTGTGAGAGAGAGAAGAGAGAGAGAGAGAGAGAGAGAGAGAATACGTGGATAGACAGACAGGTGGACAAAGAAATAAATTGGCAGGTAAATAGATAGATAGATAGATAGACTTGAATAATATCCCAGCCCTCTACCTGTCGGCTTCCTCCTCTGATGCCTGTTAATTAACCCAGTGGGTGAGAAGGTTTACCTGACCATACGCCACTACTTTACCTAAGCCAATGTCTCACTTCTGTCTTTTATGTCTCATTCCTGTCTTGTTTGTCTCACCTCTGTCTTTTATGTCTCATCTCTGTCTTTTATGTCTCATCTCTGTCTTTTATGTCTCATCTCTCTTTTTTTCATGTCTTCCATTTTACAGATTTTTTTGTGTCTCATTTTTATGCTCTTAATGTTGTTTTATGTATCATCTTCCATTTTATTTCTTCCCTCATTCTTTTATGTCTCTCCTAGCCATCTTTTTATGTCTCCCCTTCTTTTTATTTCTTCTCTGTCTATCTCTTTGATGTCTCTGTCTCCCTCTTGTCTATCTATGCCTGCCTCTCCTTCCCCTGCTCTCTCTCTCTCTCTCTCTCTCTCTCTCTCTCTCTCTCTTTCTCATCTTATTCCTTCCTTTTATTGTACGTGTTAGGTTAGGTTAGGTTAAGATAGATTAGATTTAGAAATACAATGTAAAAATAATGATAATGACAGTAAAAATAATGATAATGACAGTAAAAATAATGATAATGACAATAAAAATAATGATAATGACAGTAAAAAATAATGATAATAACAATATTTACTCAATACTGGTGTCGTGTTATTGTTTGGTCTACCTCCTATAATTCATAACCTGTGGGAGGGTCACCTGTGCTCTGGTATGTGGAGGGAACTGTGGTGAATCCCTATGTGGTAGTAATCCCTGGTGGCTCTGGGTGTGCTTTTAAATCCTATAGGCTCTGTTTGTATAGGGTGTGGTAAATCCTCTAGTTAAAGATGTGTGTGTGTTTGTTAATCCCTGGTTCTGGGTGTGCTTTTAAATCCCCCAACTACTATGTATGTATGTATGTATGTATGTATGTATGTATGTATGTATGTATGTATGTATGTATGTATGTATGTATGTATGTATGTATGTATGAACCTACTTTATTTTTTACTTTACAGACAACTACTTTACTGACTTATAACTAATCCCCTAACTACTTACGTTACTCTTAAGTAGTTAGTAGTAGTTTAAGGAGGGGGTAGTTTAGAAGACCACTTAGACCTAACTACTACCTTGTGGGACAGATTAATGACGATGACTTTACGCTTAGGGAGAATATTATGATGATTTTTTTTAAAGGAGGATATTCTCTCTCTCTCTCTCTCTCTCTCTCTCTCTCTCTCTTCTCTCTCTCTCTCTCTCTCTCTCTCTCTCTCTCTCTCTCTCTCTCTCTCTCTCTCTCTCTCTCTCTCGTGTGGATATCTATCTATCTATCTGTTTATTTTCTCTTTATCTTTCCTACTCTTTTTCTTATCTATCTCTCCTATTCTTCCTCTTCTCTCTCTTTCTCTCTCACTCTTCTCTCTCTCTCTCTCTCTCTCTCTCTCTCTCTCTCTCTCAGGTAGGAGGAAGGACGGTTAATTAATATGATAGATGGTGTATGTACTTGTTAGTTTTACCTGCTATTTTTAACTCCCTTTGAGCTTGAAATTAAAGACTATTTTTTCCATGATTCATAGTGTGTGTATGTGTGTATCTACCTTCCACCCATCATCACTCCTTCCCACCCTCTCACCCCACTCACCCACCTACCCACCCACCGTATCCTCCCACCCACTACCCATTCACACTCATCACCCCTCCACTCCCACTTCTTCCCACCCTTTTCCCACTTACCCACCCTCCCCCACACCTTCCCACCCTCTCCTTCCCACCCACACCCACTCTCACACTCATACACCGTCAACATTAATCATTGGATCCTACCTGTCATTGTCCCTCCCTCCCTCCTCCCCCTCCCCCCCACCCTCCCCCACCCCTAATCCGATCCGCCATCACACGCCTCGATACCATCTTGCCGTATGTCTTTGGTTTACAGGTTATGTGAGTCGTATTTATAGCACAAGACTCACCTAAGATTCTGAAATGTGAACCGGATTTATTTGATGTTGAAAGTTATAGGTTAGGTTTAATAATTTCTACCTTGGTCATACTTATTTCACCTGATGATTTGAGATCTTTAGGGCTAATGTAATGTAATGTAATGTAATGTAATCAACCATAAATTAACCTAACCTAACGACCACTATCACTCTCACTTACCACTACCGAACACATTATAAATTATTACCACTACTACCACCATTACCACCACTACCATTACCACCACCAATAACACCAATACCATTACTACCACTCCTACCACCACCACCACCACCACCACCCCTACCACCACCCTACCACTACAACCACCACCCTACCACCACCACCACCACCACCACCCCTACCACCACCCCTACCACCACCCCTACCACTACAACCACCACCACCACACCCTACCACCACCCCTACCACTACAACTACCACTCCTACCACTACCACCACCACCCCTACCACCACCCCTACCACCACCACCACCACTACCCCTACCACCACCACCCCACACCCCCTACTACCACCACCCCACCTACCACATCATGATTTCCTGGCTCATTTCTAGTTGATAAGTCATTTACAGAAGGAAATGAATAAAACTTGTTTCTCAGGGGAATTACTTTGGCTTGGGGCGACTAGATCTTATCCTCTTCATCACGACGTTAATGGGTGCTAATGGGTCACAGATGCTAATGGGTTACATGTGCTAATGGGTTACAGGTGCTAATGGGTGACAGGTTCTAATGGGTCACAGATGCTAATGGGTTACATGTGCTAATGGGTTACAGGTGCTAATGGGTGACAGGTTCTAATGGGTTACAGGTGCTAATGGGTTACATGTGCTAATGGGTTACAGGTGCTAATGGGTGACAGGTTCTAATGGGTTACAGGTGCTAATGGGTTACAGGTTATAATGGGTCACAGGTACTAATGGGTCACCGAGCTAAATGGCCTTAGTCTTAATGGGCCCCAGTCCTAACGGGCCCAGCCTTAATGGGACCAAGTGCTAAGGGGGCCTGACTCATTGCACTCAAGGGATCGTCATCGTACTCAAAGGGTTAAATCATCGTACTCAAGGGGTTAAGTCATCCTATTCAAGGGGTTAAATCATCATACTCAAAGGGTTAAATCATCATACTCAAGGGGTTAAATCATGGTAGTCAAGGGGTTAAATAATCATATTCAAAGGGGTTAAATCATCGTAGTCAAGGGGTTAAATCATCATACTCAAAGGGGTTAAATCATCGTACTCAAAGGGTTAAATCATCATACTCATGGGGTACCGTTAAATCATGGCATTCAAAGGGTTAAATCATCATACTCAAGGGTTTAAATCATGGTACTCAAAGGGGTTAAATCATTATACTCAAGGGGTTAAATCATCGTAATCATGGAGTTAAGTCATCCTTGAGTAAAAGTATCATACCATCGTAAATCAACCTTCAAATTCTTTCTTAAATCTTCCTAAACCTTAATCTCCCCCCCCCCTCCACCCTGCACTCAGTAGATTACATATCATTAATCGTACTTATACACCTGGCAGCTACGATCGTTTCTCCCAGTGCAGTACGATAACCTCGACATGTTTATTTATTTACATTTGACACGTGGGGTCATTTGATCCTCCTCTCAGCTGATACACGCGACCGATCAGCTGTTCTTGAGGTCTTTGGTGGGTTGGAGTTAGCAATATGTGTTTATGAGACGTATGAGAGATTTGAGGCATTTGTGCTCATAATATGAGAGAGATTTGAGATTTATTTACTCATAATGGGAGAGATTTACCTTCTAAATCCTGGAAACGCGTGGATTTCTCCCATTTAGTGCCCGGAAAAGCGTGGATTTCTTCCACTTAGTGCCCGGAAACGCGTGGATTTCACCCTCTTAGAGCCCCGAAACGCGTGGATATCTCCCTCTAGATCCCGAAAAGACGTGGATTTCACCTCCCTTGTACACTAGACATAATCTCCCCTTGAAGAGCTAGGAAATATGTCTCATTTAACACTCCCCCATTTGTTGCACACCAGCACCAGCCCACCTTGCAACCCTCTGTGCATTGTCGAATTGCAACCATAAATATCTTCAGCAGAATCCGATAATGTTGGTATAAATATTGTTGATATAAACAATAAAAAACACAAACATGTAAATTGATGATTGGAGACCTGTGTGTGTGTGTGTGTGTGTGTGTGTGTGTGTGTAACTGCATGTGTGCGTTTATCTGTGTTTGTATACAACTGCATGTGTGCGTTTATCTGTGTTTGTATACATATGTCTGTATCTGTGTGTCCCATGAGGCTTTCGTGCAACAAACAATAGAACCTCTGCAATGTTGATTTGTAAGAAGTACCTTGCAAATTATCCTCTTGCAATAATGTACTCGTGCAAGTCATCTGAGACGTATTTATATGTTTGTTTTGCAACCCGTAAATAGCCGAAACATTGCGAGGGCTTTATTAAAGACGGGTTGGGGTATTGATATCTGGCTATTGTTTACTACTTTGGGTGTTTTGTTGTTGTTTGTTTTTGTTTTGTTTGTTTGCCATTGAGTGTTTAGTGTTTGTTTTTTTGTCCTTGTATGTTATTTTGTCTCTGTCTGTTTGTAAGTTTTATTTCGTCTTTGTGGCTATCTCTCAGTCCATACACACACACACACACACACACACACACACACACACACACACGTCTCTGTTCTGAAAATGACTTAACATTAAAACATTTACCTTTGTTAGTGATACACAACAGGTGTGTACTCATGACAAGTGTGTACTCATGACAGGTGTGTACTCATGACAGGTGTACCCATACCAGGTGTGTACTCATGACAGGTGTATATTCATAACAGTGTGTACTCATGACAAGTGTGTACTCATGACAGGTGTGTACTCATGACAGGTGTGTACTCATGACAGGTGTATACTCATACCAGGTGTGTACTCATGACAGGTGTATACTCATAACAGGTGTGTACTCATGACAGGTGTATACTCATACCAGGTGTGTACTCATGACAGGTGTATACTCATAACAAGTGTGTACTCATGACAGGTGCGTACTCATGACAAGTTTGTACTCATGACAAGTGTGTACTCATGGCAGGTGTGTACTCATGACAGGTGTGTACTCATGACAGGTGTATACTCATAACAGGTGTATACTCATACCAGGTGTGTACTCATGACAGGTGTGTACTCATGACGGGTGTGTCTTCTGGGCCGTACTACTACTTAACCAGGACCCCTGACAGATGTGGTGGTAACTCCTACGGTCTATATTAGTTGTCCCTCACACCTCACAGTCTATATTCTTTGGTAACTGGTCTCCTGAGGTTAGTTTTTTAATAGACTCCCGGCCCTAAGCTAACCTAACCTCACCTTGATTATGAGAATCTCTGAACCTGGTCCCTATATCCTGACAATGACAGTTTGATTTTGTCTATCTGTGGCCCTGGCCCTGACCGTAGGAGCCGTGGCCCTATTTAAGGCCACCTGATCCTGACAAGATTGCTTCGGTCTTAATTATGGCACCCTGGCACTGAGAGGGGTGACCAGACCTGCGATATATATGGGCCTTTAGCCTGACTATGGCCATTATCGAGTCCTAACCTATGGCCCAAGTGCATCCATGCCCGGCCTTCACACTATGGTCCCTGCGGCCTTGTGTTTGGCCAGGTGCACCTGTGGCCGGTGTGGCCCTAGGGGTGGAAGCTGGGGAGGGCTGGGGGGTCCACCAGTAGCACCTCCCCGCCCCTCCCCGGCTGCTGGCACCCCGGGCAGCTCCCCGCATTCTTGGCACCGTCCCCTTCACCGCCTCCTGCTGTTGCTCCTGCTGTTTCTATTGCTGTTACTACTGCAGCTGTGTCGTAGCCCTGTGCAGATGTGTCAATTCTCCGTGCAGTTGTGTCAAACCCTATTGCATTTGTAACCGCCTTTCGTTGCATAACCTCTGTAATAGCACCTGTAACCTGTAACCGTACTCCTCATAGGTGTTACGAGCATCATGTCTCACCTGGAGGTAATTAGTTGTTGCCTCTAGATATTTATTTATTATTTATTCTCATCTTGTGTTACTGTGTGTGTGTGTGTGTGTGTATACTGTATATGTATGCGTGTGTATTTGCATATGTTTCCATGTATTTACAGATGTGTATTGACATGTTTATTCCTCTTCCTTTTGAGTTCTTATACCATAAAAAAAAACATAATAATTGGGTAATGGATGACGTCTAGTACCATATACCACAATAAAACCTCCAGAGAACGACATTCCCAACTCCCTCCATTAAAAAAAAAAAAAAAAAAAAAATCACTCGATCCAAATACCCAGTCGAGGGAAAACTGCACTAGACATCCAATATATTATACCCTAAGACTACTGAATATAACCTTAACTCCCCTAAAATATCATAATTCAGTTTATCCAGGTCACCTACTTGACTAGAAATGACCTGGATAACTAGTACAGGTCTTACTAGTGTCATGTGGTCGTCTAAAATACCCTAGTTACTGGCCCTCTAAGGTGTGGCTCACTTCAGTCATAATTTTCTACAATATGGAGGGAAATTCTTGATTATTTAACTGAGTGACGTATTGTTAGGTTATATTTACATGTGCCAAGGTCAGTCCGATATCTGTTTGTGTTTGTAATTTGTACGTTATCGCGTTCAGATCTTGGCTGTATATACACGCACATGTAAACAGACACATACACACACAGACAGACAGGAGGCATTTCCGGGTTCCCTTTTACACAAGTGAATGTTCCTTTGATGAGGAGTGTTTGAACGATCGTCATTGAGGTTATATGGATGACATGAATGGTGTTTGAGCCCTTACGACGCCCATAGATGGTAATGTTTATGATCAAATTGTAAACATAAAATACAACACACGGATCACAAAACAACTTAACTCAATGTTTATCAATAACACCAAGACAATATAATAACACAAGTGATTCAAGCGGTGTTTAATTCCTCAAGAGACAGACAGTAAAGCAATCCTTCCTTAATGTGATCGTCAACTTGTACCAATAAATAGACAGAGGTGATCCAGGCGGTGTTTGATCCAAGACGGTGGTGGGTTCCTCGGCTCAGTCTGTCTCGGGTTTAATCCACCATCTTAGTGTTGCCATTGTGTTGTGTGGCGACACTCGGCAGTGCCTCACTTGTTTACAGGGTCGGGGGATGAAACAGATAAACAACACGGTCGAGTCTTTCATTGTCTGTGTAAGTGACTGTCGACCTTCGTGTCAGTGCCTCTCTGTCTCTGTCTCTCTCTTTTTTGTGAGTTGGTTCCGTAACATCACTTAAGATGCTGCATCTCCGTCTCATCTGACTACTCCTGCTTGGGGATGATGCTGTGTGTGTGTGTGTGTGTGTGTGTGTGTGTGTGTGTGTGTGTGTGTGTGTGTGTGTGTGTGTGTATGTGTGTGTTATTTTTAGGGGTATCGTGAAAATTTGTTCAGAAAATATTGTGATACCATGTCTACCCTAGAGATAGTTCATGGAAGGGCCTTTACGTACATACCCCCCCCCTCTCTCTTTGTTCTTCATGCTCTCCCACCTTTCTCTCCCACTCTCCCTCCTTAGTGTCAGCCACCACCCCTCTCCCTTTCCCTCCTTAGTGTCAGCCACCACCCCACTCTCCGTTCTTAGTCAGGGCACTTGTTGCTGATTACAGGCGTGGTTCAGCGCTGACTCCAACTTCGTAAAAAAACTTTTCTCATTCCCAGATGTAGAAAGAAATTGGTTTTTCTGTAATCTGATAGAAATGGGGTTTTTTCAGAAGTTGGTAACAACACACACACACACACATATATATATATATATATATATATATATATATATATATATATATATATATATATATATATATATATATATATATATATATATATATATATATATATATATATATATGTGTGTGTGTGTGTGTGTGTTTTGTTTCTCCCCAGATGACGTTACCGGAAACGTCTCTGTGTGATGTTTGAATGGAATGAGATAATGAGCCTTTTATGGACACGTTTCTTAAATGATCTAAAATTAAGTAAGTTATAATAGTATTAACTGAAAACGTTTCTGAACTGATCGTTCCGTTTTGTGGTGTGTGTGTGCTCATGTTTGTTTGTTTGTATGAATACCGTGATAGTAGTGGTGGTGATGTTGGTGGTGTTGGTGGTAGTAGTAGTAGTGGTGGTAACAGTGTTGGTACTGGTGGTAGTGGGGGTAGTGATGGTGGTAGTGGTGGGGGAGCGAGTCATTATCGTATGCAAATAAGCTTTCAGTAGAGATTATAGTCATCTTGTGGGAGATTACAGCCGAGAGATTATAATATTAGGCTCTAGTATCGACCACCATGCCCTAACTGGACACACGGGCCCCTGTCCTAATAGACCCCGGTGATAATAGACCCTAACAAAAAGTAACCAAGTCATGATTTTTGGCCCATTCTATTTGGACTTTGGTCTAATAGGACTGGGGTCTATTAGGATTGGGGTCTAATAGGACTGGGGCCCATTTGGCGTGCAGCCGAGCGTGTGAACCAAATGACAGGCAGACTGACACCCAATAAATGATGTCATGCGAATGTGACATCAATATGGATGCCATTCTATCTCTAACACCGAGTTTATATATATATATATGTGTGTGTGTGTGTGTGTGTGTGTGTGTGTGTGTATGTGTGTGTGTGTGTGGACAGAGGGAGGTAGCTGTCAAGAGAGAGAGAGAGAGAGAGAGAGAGAGAGAGAGAGAGAGAGAGAGAGAGAGTATAAATATTTTACTAAGTAAAAAAAATTCAAGAAAAACGTTTTAATTCTGAGGCCAAAATTAAAGGGACAACGACCGTGTTCACATTTTTAATATGTAAGAGAATCATAAACTTGTATTAAGAGAGAGAGTAACAGCAGTCTCTCTCTCTCTTTCTCTCTTTGTCCTCTGTCTCTTTGTCTCTCTCTCTCTCTCTCTCTCGCTTTCTTTTTCTTTATTATTGTCTCGTACTCAAGGGGTTAAGGTCGAGTAAGTAATTTCAATCTATAAAAATGTGTTGAAAAGGAAAGGTTAATTAGTTACAAGGGAAGACAGGTAGATGAAAAGGTAGGTCAATTTCTTCTTACCACTACCACCACTACAACCACTATTATTACTACTACTATCACTACCACCACCACCACTACTACTATCACTACCACTACTAACACTATGACTACCCCCACTACCACCACCACCACTACCACCACTGCCACCACCACACCAGCAGCACCTGTACCCCTGGCGGCATATGTGACAAGTGACCAGTTGTAGGCCGTCATGAAGCTATATATAGGCGATGGTCCCCTGGCGCCCCTCCCACCTACCACACCAGCGAGTCTCACAACATCTTACGTGACATATTCTCTCCTCCCTTAACTAGTGACTTGAGGCAGAAACGTTAGGGATTCAATATGGCGTCATAATTGCACCGAAACTACAGAGCTTCATATGTTTGAGAAGTTTTTTAAGTCATGAAGGTTTGAGTGTGTATGTTTGCCGTAGGTTAAATGAGGCAGTCAAACACGTTCTCACATCTTCAGTTACGAGGAATTTTTATCTTACGAGTCTTTGAGAATCTATCTTTATTTAGTATCCAATGTGAGACAGTCGTATATTCTTGTATAATCTAGTTACGAGGAAATATTTATCTTAAGAACCTTTTAAAATTAATCTTTGTAATGTAGTTTTGACATGTTACTTAGATACATTGTTACAGATGCGAGGATAATTTATCGTAGGAACATTTTGAGAATTAATCTTTTATCTCGTAGCTCAGGTAAGATACTCAAGTAAATTTCTAGTTACGAGGAAAATCTATCGTAGGAACTTTTGAGAATTAATCCTCTATTTCGTATCGTAAGTCAGAAACTCCAGTTACGAGGAAAACTTATCGTAGGAACCTTTATGACTCGAGGACCTTACAACCAGTCATCCAGAGTCAAGGCAGCGTTAGGGAGACAACCCGCCATTATCTTAACTCTGTCTGGTATCACAAGTTACTGACACATTCTGGCTTGTTTAAACCTCCGGCCAGATGACGTAGATTGTGTCTAAAAAAAGTGAGAATTTTTTTACCATGGGAGGATGTTATTGAGGCTCTGGTGGTGGTGTGTGTCAGGGTGGTGATGTGACCTAACCTAACCTACCTAACCTACCTAGCCTAACTTAACTTAACCTTGACTTGGTATTTTAGTTAAAAGTAGTAGTTATTGTATGTAGATGTAATGGATGGTGGCCTCTGTGTGTGTGTGTGTGTGTGTGTGTGTGTGTGCAAGTATAATTTGGTGTGTTGACAAGACTTATTTCTCACAATATATTTATAAATAAGAGGTGAAGGTAACACCTTTCTTCATCTTGCTACGCACACACACACACACACACACACACACACACACACACGGGAGACTGTGATGGTTCCATTTTTAAAATAAGTTAAGTAACGTCTTGGTAAAGTGAAATATATTATTTCCATCTTTCGAGAGAGTGGTTCTGTCTCACTCTGATGTCGTTGTCTGTCTGTGTTAGTGTCTATGTGTTGACTTGTGTCTCTGTGTTTGTTTGTATGTGTTTGTTTGTGTGTGTGTGTGTGTGTGGATCTGTCTCACTCTTATGTGTTTGTGTCTCCGTGTTGACTTGTGTGTGTCTGTATGTGTTTCTTTGTGTGTATGTGCATGTCTCACTCGATTGTCTTTGTGTATTTGTGTTAGTGTTTGTGTTGACTTGTGTGTGTCTTTGTTTGCCTGTATATGTTTCTTTGTATGTGTGAGTGTGTGTGTGTGTAAGTATGTGTATGTCTCTCCCTAATGTCTTTGTGTGAGAATCCATCTTAGTGTCGCAGCATAAGTGAGTCAATTACACGCATTTCTTGTAACCAGTTAAGGGGGAAAATGTAACGTACTAACCTTTGATAATTAATCGTTCTTCGTGTCGTAAGTTAAGGTGACAAAATGGACTTATGATCTTTCGAGAATATTTATACCGTGTAGGAGGGAGAATCACGATGGTAATTATGTTAAAAATGGCTGAACTCTGACACAGTGATTGTTACCCTGACTGTCATCACTCTGCCTTTTGTACCTCCTTCATTTATCATGTGTGTGTGTGTGTGTGTGTGTGTGTGTGTGTGTGTGTGTGTGTGTGTGTGTCTTTGTCTTTACTCTATCTCTCTTTCTCTTCCTCCTGTTAACTCGCTTTTCATCCTTCCCTTCATTCCCTCTTTCTTTTTCTTTCATCTCCCCCTTCCCTTTTACTTCTTTACCTCTCACCCTATTTTTTCTTTGTCTTTCTTTCCTTTGTTTAATCTTGACAATCAACCGATCTTTGTTTACATTTTGAGTCAGCTGATCTTTGTTTACATTTTGAGTCAGCTGTTCTTTGTTTATATTTTGAGTCAGCTGTTCTTTGTTTACATTTTGAGTCAGCTGTTCTTTGTTTACATTTTGAGTCAGCTGTTCTTTGTTTATATTTTGAGTCAGCTGATCTTTGTTTACATTTTGAGTCAGCTGTTCTTTGTTTACATTTTGAATCAGCTGACCTTTGTGTGCTTATGGCAATCAGCTGATACGGTCCGCCTGAGATCACATGGAAGGGGACGTCACCTGAGTAGGAAATTAACTTATTATTGAGTGCAATTATCATCATATTAGTCTTCACCATCATGACCTGCTAAGAGAGAGAGAGAGAGAGAGAGAGAGAGAGAGAGAGAGAGAGAGAGAGAGATTCCAGTCGTAATAATCCTTTCCAATAACTCACCTGACACTTAACGAAAACTAATACACATTTTCTATTGTTTCAGGTAAGATCCACCACTTAGGATTTACTTGTAATCAACCATCTCGTGCTCCCAGTTAAGGTAAGTCTACAGGTTGAGTTCCTTAGTTAATAGTTATGCTTGATGCTAATGAGTGAGGGAAATCGTTCGCTCATTGGCCATGGAAATTAAGGGAGATAGAATGTGAACTATGCTTTTAATTCGTCGTCCTCAAAGGGTTATATTATCGTCTTTAAAGGGTTAAATAGTCGTCGTCAAAGAATTAAGTCATCGTCCTCAAAGGGTAAAAATCACAGCCCTCAAAGGGTTAAATCATAATCCCTAAAGGATTAAATCCTAGGCATCAAAGGGTTAAACCATAAAATTTGAAATGGTTAAATCATCGTCCTCAAAGAGTTAAATCATCGTCATCAAAGAGTTAAATCATCGTCATCAAAGGGCTAACTCATCGTCGTCAAAGGGTCAAATCATAGTCCTTAAAGGGTTACATCACCATCACCACCGCTACCACCACCACCACCACCACCACCATCATCATTTAAAATTCATCACTTTTAAAATTTCAGGATTAAAAAAGCAGTAAAGAAAAAGAAGAGAGAATTTGTTCCTTGTAAGATAAAAAAAAGGTGTAATTTTTTTTTTCGTGGGTCCAGCGAGAGAGCGAATTAACTTTCTATGAAATATGAAAGTTTATCGTCTTTTGATGTTGAACTCCGACTTTCTTAACAGTGATTTAGCGATTTATGTGTTGGCAGACCTTTTTTGGGACCCCTGGGAGCGTCAAATGGGCCCCCATTGTACCCCTAAGAGCTCCCAGTCCTAATAAGCCCCAATTCATGTGGTCCTTAGTCCTAATAGACCCTAATCCACGTAGTTCCCAGTCCTAATAGGCCCCAATTCATGTACCTGTACTGTGACGCACCTTATGGTAATAAATCTCTCTCTCTCTC
Source organism: Homarus americanus (assembly GCF_018991925.1). NCBI lineage: Eukaryota > Metazoa > Arthropoda > Malacostraca > Decapoda > Nephropidae > Homarus > Homarus americanus. The sequence continues at coordinate 109,022 of NW_024752480.1, forward strand.
TCTCTCTCTCTCTCTCTCTCTCTCTCTCTCTCTCTCTCTCTCTCTCTCTCTCTCTCTCTCTCTCTTACCACATTTCACCATTAATTATCAAGTAACAGGTAGCAACAAAGCGTAATTGGTTAATAGACGTTGAGTGGTTCAGTAATTACCCTTCAATCGCCTTCATTCCCTGCAAGATGAAGGCACGTTTTTTTTTCTTCTTCTTTTTCACCCACGATTTGTTTTCTTAATTTTTTCGTTCAGTTTCTGGATTTTGTCTTTTTAAGGGGTAAAGGGGTGAAGGGAGTCGTAGTTAAGGGGTAAAGGGGTGAAGGGAGTCGTATTTAAGTTGTAAAGGGGTGAAAGAAGACTTATTTAAGTGGTAAGGGGTGAAGGGAGACCCATTTAAGTGGTAAGGGGTGAAGGGAAACCTATTTAATGGGTGAAGGGAATCTTATATAATGAGTTAAGGGGTAGACTAATGGAGACAGTAAGGGATAGAAGAGGTATAGGCTCAGAGACTCACCTGGACGTGTAATAATTAATGAGTCGCTTTATATTAGATGGCCAGACCTTACCTGTCTCACCTAGCTGTTGTTGCGTCACCCACGTCATTATCTACCTGAGAGAGAGAGAGAGAGAGAGAGAGAGAGAGAGAGAGAGAGAGAGAGAGTCTCTATAACTAGGTAGATAGATAGGAAGATTTTATGATATATAGTAGATAATGAGAAAAAAGATAGATGGATAGATAGATAGATAAGATAGATAGATAGATAGATAGATAGATAGATAGATAGATAGTGTTACGAACCCCTCCACCCCGCACTACGAACCACGCCATCTATTGTCCTGATCTACCTACCCACCACCACGAGCAACGCCATCTAGGGACGAGACACGTGTATGACTCGTCTTAGTTACCACTCCGAGGTTTCCCTTCTCCATATCCTGGGTTGCGTCACCTCCTCAAAGTCTTCTTTGTCAGCTCCAATTCGAGGAGAGGGACTTGGCTCTGGGAAGTGACCACAGGATCATCTATCCTCTAAACCTACGTGCAGTGACTACCTACCGTCTTCTACAATACTCAGCCTTACTCGTCAGCCATCTCAGCTCCTCACTTAAGTACATGTATCTTGTATTACCTCCCCCACGTCCACTTGCTTCAAAATTGTTTATGTTGTATTAATATGTATATACTGTTAATGTTTAGGTTAAGTTTGGTTAAGGGTAATTTATAAGCTGAATATTTTGTTAAGGGATTTATGGTACTCTATTATATACAACGAAAACTCGCATCCTTTGTCTACCCTTTTATAGTCCGATTGTCTTTGTTTTTTTTTTATTGTTGTTACCTGTTGGGATCTGGGTAGACGTATAACTATATTCTAAATCCCCAACTCGTAACAATAGATTGATAGATTATGTAATATTATGATAGTAGAGAGTGAGAGAAAAGAAGATAGATATATAGATAGATTGATAGATAGATAGATAGAAAGATAGAAAGATAGATAGATAGATAGATAGATAGATAGATAGATAGATTGATAGATTGATAGATTACGTAATATTATGATAGTAGAGAGTGAGATAAAAAAGGTAGATAGATAGATAATTATATATTCTAAAATATCTTTATTCTTGATTATTAATAATTCTCTTATTATTTTCCATTTTCATATCATGAACATTTTCCCTATTTTCCGTTTTCTATCATCAATTATACCATTTATAATTATTCTCCTTTCATACTTTATAATTATGTTATTTCCTTCTCTCTTTCATCAATTATACCATCTATAATTATTCTGTTCTCTCGTTTCCCCTTTTTCCTTCTTTTTATCATCAATTATACCATCTATAATTATTATGCTCTGTCACACTTCCTAATTATCTTCTGGTCTTGGCTCCTTCTCTCCGGTTGTTAATTTTTTATGGCAGTTTATTATTCATTATCTCTTGTCTCTTCTTTTATCACTTTTTCCCCTTCTCCTTCGTTAGCACACTCTCCTCTCCCTTGCCACCGTCATCTGCGTTCTTATTCTGAAATATTTTACGGGAATTTTTTTTTTAGGCAATGCAAGAACTTGTATAGATATATGTTTAGTATTTTTTTGTTTGCTTTCATTTTATTTGTTTTTGGAGGTGATATTAAAACGTGTATTAGTTGATTCTCTTAAGTTACGCCACTAAGATGGATTCTCATAGATTCTTACGTGATATTTTTTTTCCATTTAACTGACTCTAGAACGTAACTAACTGACTCATTTGAGTTACGACACGAAGATAGACTCTCAAATGATCCCTACGTCAAAATTTTCCTCCTCCCTCACCTCTTCTACCTCCCTCACCCCTTCCTTTCCTCTCCTCCCACCCCAACACCACCATCTCCCTCCCCAGTCCCCAACCTCCCTCACCCCCCTCATTCCCGCCACATCCCTCCCACCACCACCCTCATCCCAACCAACCCCCTATCACCTCCTTCTCCCACCTCCCCCACCTCCCCCCACCCCCACCCCCGCATCTTAACTAGAGACGTATTAAGCACTGGTCTTACTAACTCACTCACTTAATCTACGACAACAAAAATGCTGACCAAAACAGAGTGAGAATTAGGCTGCCATTGTCATCACCAACTGTGTTCACTTATCAACCAGCCGTGGAGGGAAAAAATAACATAAAAATATAAGAAAATTAGGAACCTGGGTTGTTTTTTCTTGAGAGAATTAAATCTAGGGTCCATCTTGGAGTGTTTCTCGTGAGGGAAGCCAAGAGTTTTTTTTTTTTTACGGGTGTGTCCAGCTGGTTGGACTTGACAATCTCTCTACTTTTTTTAGTTGTGTTTTTCTGTCTGTCTGTCTGGCTGTTTTTTTGTCTTGCTGTTTGTCTGGCTGTTTTTATTACAGACAGACAGACAGACAGACAGACAGACAGAAGTCACCTACACAACAAACCCATGCCGTACTATAGGTGTTTACAAAGTCGTCTGTATATATATATATATATATATATATATATATATATATATATATATATATATATATATATATATATATATATATATATATATATATATATATAAATATAGAAAGTAAACAAACAAACAAACACGTTGACAATTTCAGTAAACAAGTTGCATGGATAATTGATTGACGTTCGTGCATATGCAACACAGAGCGGTGGTGTGTGGGTGTGTGTGTGATCACTAGTTAAGGTTTATTCCATTTTTTTTATCGAATCAAATGGTGGGTTTCCTGTCGACTCGTTCGTGCCTCAGTGTACGTGGAGGCATTTGGTGTATATTTTAGCCTCAATAATTATTTACATGTTTTCTGTATTGGATATTTGGTATATATTTCCCTTCATAGTGTATATAGTTGCTCATGTATATACCTCATTTGATGTATATATTTCATCAGTAATAGTGAAATAAGTGACGTCATTCGTTAAACAGACACATAATGACCCCCGGAGACTGGGACTGTCACCATAAGACTTGACAGGGCCCTTGACACTTTGTTGGGACTGTCAAGAAGCAAGACATGACGTCACCCTTGACAGTGCATTGTCAACTCCTTGTCTTCGTCTATAAACCTCATTAAGAGTTGGAGTGAGAGGCGGAGGTGGAAGATGGAGGAGGAGGGGGTGAAGGAGGGGGTGAAGGTGAAGGAGGAGGTGAAGGAGGGGTGAAGGAGGGGGTGAAGGTGAAGGAGGAGGTGGAGGCGGAAGATGAGAGGGTAAAGGAGGAAAGGAAAGAGAGAAAGAGGAGAGAAAAGAAGGAAGAGGAGAAGGAGAAAGATAAGAAGGAAGATGATCAAAGAGGGGGAGAAAAGAAGGAGAGAGAGAGAGAGAAGGAGAGAAAAGAAGTTGAGAGAGAAGAGGAGACAGAAGGAGAAAGATAAGAAGGGGGTGAGGAAAGAGGAGGATAAAGAAGATGAGAAGGAGAAAGAGAGGAAAGATAAGAAGGAAGATGAGGAAAGAGGAGGAAGAGGAAGACACACTCAGTATAAGAAGGACCCATTAAGGAGTCATCCAGGAGCCTCCTTAATCTCACAGGTCATAAGGGTAATTATTTTCCTTAAGATAGTGAGCAAGAGAACACAGCCAATTAGGGTGGAGTTTCAGCCAAATTTTCACGTCATTTTAACCAATTAGAAGACAGCAACAACAACAGCAACCAAGAACAACAAAAACAACAACAAAAACAGCAACAACAACAAACAACAACAACAAAAACAACAACCAAGAACAAAAAAAACAACAAACAACAACAACATTATAAAAGAAACTTGAAAAACCATCTGCTTATGTCGTCTCATGAATGTTCACACACACACACACGCACACACACACACACACACACCACACACACACATATACTAACCCCTCGTCTGTTCTAGCACTTTATTCATCACATACTTACTTCTCCTTTCCCCTTCCCCTTCCCTCTTCTCTCCCTCTTCCCTCTGCCCCCCTTCTTGTATATCACCTCCCCCTCGTGTCACTCTGCTTGTACCTCTGGGCCCCACAGGTACAGGTACAGGTACAGGTAGGGTACAGTGGTTGCCAGGAAAGTGACGCCCACCACCTCGAGGGAATTGCCTATGTGTATATAAAATATTTATTGTGTGGTGGGGCAGGGAATTGGTATAGCCTGGCAGAGTAGTGGTAGTTGTGGTAGTAGTGGTGACAGTGGGTGTATCAGTAGTGTCGGTGGTGCTTCTAATAGTAGTGGTGATGGTGATAATATTAGTGGTAGTGATAGCGTTTGATAACATTGATGGCGATACTGAGGTGAAATTAATTACTGTATCTTCAATTTTTTTTCCAGGTGATGTATTAGTGATGACACATATTACTCACAGGTGTGGCTTGATACGTAATCATTCTCGAGATTAAGTTATATTTACCTGTGCACTCCCCCCGGCCAGGTGAAGTAATCTTACCTGATATTTCCCCTTACTTCCACCTTATGATTGGTCGTCGATGGCTCACTGAATGTTGATATGGTGTTATGTGTGTATGTATGTACGTGTGTGTATTTATGGTGTTATGTGTGTGTATGTATGTGCATATGTGTATGTGAATGTGTACCAAGTAGTCGTAGGTTAGGTTAGGGTAGTAGTAGTAGTAGTAGTAGTAGTAGTAGTAGTAACAATAATAGTAATAATGATTAATAATAGTAGTAGTAATATCATCCTCATCATCATCATCATCCTCATCATCATCATCATCATCATCATCATCATCAAGAGTGGACAGCATCTTTAGTACTCAAGGCACCACAGGAGGGAGACTCACAGCTGGGGGTACACAAGACTCACCCAACAGGAAGATGGCGTGGCAGGTGGCCCTCTCATTGTTGGAACGTCATATAGACCATAATTTCCCCGCAGATCAAAGAGACTTCAGAATAAACTTGCCGAACGATGGAAACCTTTGATGTCGAGCCTAAAACGTTTGTTGTCGGAATGATGGATAGACACGCAGACAGACAGACAGACCTGGGGACAGACACAGACAGACAGACAGACAGACAGAGACAGATAGGTTCTCCAGCTTGTATTAATTAATGGTAATTTTATTTGTGTGTGTGTGTGTGTGTGTGTGTGTGTGTTATAAGTTTGTCGATATATCTTGAAAATCTTACAGTGGTTTATATCTTAAGTAGTTTTAAGTAAATAGGTAAGTAATCTAAGTCATGAATAACTTAAGCAAGCAAGTAAGTAACCCCCAATTAAATAAGTAAATTAAGTACTGTAATGAGCAACCCATTTAAGTAGCAAATATGAAAAAGTAAATACAATAAGTAATTTAAGTGGTAAGTAGACCATTTAAGTAGATTAAGTATTAAGTGTTCCAATTAAGTAACATAAGTTAAGTAACTCAGCTAAGTAAGATAAGTTTATAAGCTATGACAGGTGTGTGGTAAAAAATGTAGGAGTCGAGAGCTTTAATTAGTGATGATGAATGTGGAAGGTGTGGTGAGGCGTGTGGGCGTGGTGAAGGGCGTGTAGGCGTGGTGATGGGCGTGTAGGTATGGTGATGGGTGTGTAGGCGTGGTGATGGGCGTGTGGTAGAAGGCGTGGTGACGACCTTGTGGTGTAGTGGAGGGAAGTGGCTTGACTGGCGTGGGAATAGACATGTGGCGGTCCTCATAGTGATGGGTGTGCGGGGGGTGAGGCGCGTGTCTGGGGGCGTGGGAGGCACGTTGGTCCCTGCCTCCACCAAGTCATCTGGACGAGAGATGGACAGTGATGTGATTTTGTGGTGGTGGGGGCGTGTGTGTGTGTGTGTGTGTGTGTGTGTGTGTGTGTGTGTGCGTGTGTGTGTGTGTGTGTGTGTGTGTGTGCGTTTGTGCTTTATTTATATTCATGCGCCCTCCCTACGTATGGTAACCCTTACCCACCATCTTCCCACCCCCCTACACCCACCACGGGGATGATGATGGTGGTGTAAGTGGTGATGGTGTTGGTGATAGTAGTGGGTGGTGGTGGTGGTGGTGGTGGTGGCAGGTGTGTCCAACGTGAGCCTAGTTATGGTGATGGCCGGGTCGTGTCACGTCACCCCTTTAGGGCACACACACACACACACACACACACACACACATACCATAAACAATTAAATAAAGACAGTTATACTAATTTATTAACAAACACAAAAGATTTAAGTTTGTCACGTCTTTCATAAACACTGCAAGAGTCCCAGAGACAGTGAATATATTTACCTCAAGTGGGGTACTACTGTGAGGGAGGGTTGGTAGTACTGGAGGGGTGAGGAGGGTTGGTAGTACTGGGTGAGAGGGTTGGTAATACTGTGAGGGAGGGTTAGTAGAACTGTGAGGGAGGGTTGGTAGTACTGGAGGGTGAGAGGGTTGGTAATACTGTGAGGGAGGTTAGTAGAACTGTGAGGGAGGGTTGGAGTACTGGAGGGGTGAGAGGGTTGGTAATACTGTGAGGGAGGGTTAGTAGAACTGTGAGGGAGGGTTGGTAGTACTGGAGGGGTGAGAGGGTTGAGTAATACTGTGAGGGAGGTTAGTAGAACTGTGAGGGGTTAGGTAGTACTGGAGGGTGAGAGGGTTGGTAATACTGTGAGGGAGGGTTAGTAGAACTGTGAGGGAGGGTTGGTAGTACTGGAGGGTGAGAGGGTTGGTAATACTGTGAGGGAGGTTAGTAGAACTGTGAGGGAGGTTGGTAGTACTGGAGGGGTGAGAGGGTTGGTAATACTTGAGGAGGATTAGGTTGTACTGGAGGGTGAGAGGGTTGGTAATACTGTGAGGAGTTGGTAGTACTTTAGGAGAGGGTTGGTAGGAACTGTGAGGGAGGGTTGGTATTGTTAGGGAGGGTTAGGTAGTACTGGGTTGGTAATACTGTGAGGAGGTTGTGGCAGTGCTGGGGGTGAGAGGGGTTGGTAATACTGTGAGGAGGGTTGGTAATACTGTTGGGAGGGTTGGTAATACTGTTAGGGAGGGTTTGGCAGTGCTGGAGGGTGAGAGGGTTGGTAATACTGTGAGGAAGGTTGTTGGTGCTGGAGGGGTGAGAGGGTTGGTAATACTGTGAGGAGGGTTGGTAATACTGTTAGGGAGGTTGGTAATACTGTTAGGGAGGTTGGCAGTGCTGGAGGGTGAGAGGTTTAGTAATTCTGTGAGGGAGGTTAGTAATACTGTTTGGGGAGGGTTGGCGTCTGGAGGGTGAAGGGTTGGTAATACTATGGGAAGGGTTGGCAGTGCTGGAGAGGTGGAGAGGGTTGGTAATACTGTGAGGAGGGTTGTAATACTGTTGGGAGGTTGAGTAATACTGTTAGGGAGGGTTGGTAGTACTGGAGGGTGAGAGGGTTGGTAATACTGTGAGGAGGGTTGGTAGAACTGTTAGGGAGGTTGAGTAGTACTGGAGGGTGAGAGGTTGGTAATACTGTGAGGAAGGGGTTGGTAGTACTGGAGGGGTGAGAGGTTGGTAATACTGTGAGGGAGGGTTGGTAATACTGGTGGGGGGAGTGGTAGTACTGGAGGGGTGGGGTTTGTAAATACTGTGAGGGAGGTTGGGTAGAACTGTGAGGGAGTTTAGTATACTGTGAGGGAGGTTGGTAGGAACTGTGAGGGAGGGGTGTGAGTTAGTAATACTGTGAGGAAAGGTTGGTAGCACTGTGAGGGGAGGCGACAGGGTTGTGTATTAGTGTGGAGTTATTTACTACTGTTAGGAAGGTGTTGGTAGCACTGCGGGCACTTCTGTGATCTGAGTTATAGTGACTTTTTTGTGTGTGTGTTTCAGTGACCATTATTCTTTCGTCCTCATGACTTTACTGTTGGTGGGGAAATTGATTGTGTTGTTACGTTCTTCTAAGTGTAAATTGTTGAAGTCGGTTCTTGTAGATGTTAGGACAGCGATGAGGAGCTTGGTGATAAAACGAGATCATTATGAAGATAATTCATATACCTACCGTAGTTTATGTCACCGGTTGATTAAACACATTTTCGTTTCCTGGTGAGAAGGCGGATTGGGTTAGGTCAGGTTAAGTTAAGGTGTAGTTAGGTTGGGATTAGGTTAAGTGGGTTAGCTTTAGTATTTGGTTTAAAGTAAGTGGTTGGTTCAAAAGGTATACTGTTGTGTACTGAGACTACACACACACACACACACACACACACACACACACACACACACACATAGCTACTCCTAATTTGGTTTAGTAAATTATATAGTAGCGATAATAATTTTAAGGAATACTACTACTACTATAATAATAATAATTTATTTCGAGAGAGAGAGAGAGGCTTGTCGTAGGAGAATCATGAGATCACTATAGGAGAATGTATGATGCAAAAGACTCCACGAACACCAATGACGTCACACACGAGCAATCATCATCAGCTGTTGCAAGAGGAATGTTTACATAGTGTGCAACTACAGCGTCATCACCAGGTAGCTAGGTATGCCTTGATATAAATCCACGTCAGCGACATAAGCATCAGATATACCGAATATTATTATTATTTTTATTATTTTTATATTATTTTTTTACGTACGTGTTTAGAAATGTTGTTATAAATAAAGGTTGATGGTGGATTGATGGTAGTCGATGCTAGGTTAAATAATTGATGAGAGAGATATTAAGAGACTGAAGATCTTCGTTGGCAAGTTGACAGTCTCTTTTTTTTTAACTGTAATGGTGAGCTTCCCTGGGTCTTCATTCCTGTGTGGGGGGGAGGGGCAGGGGTGGATGTTTGATGCATATGAATAATTTAATTCCATTCTTTTGTGTGTGTGTGTGTGTGTGTGTGTGTGTGTGTGTGTGTGTGTGTGTGTGCGTGTGCGTTTAATGGTTATGGATTCTCTGCCTACCTTTCTTGTTGCGAGAGAATGTGTGTGTGTGTGTGTGTGTGTGTAACTTCATTTAGCTGGGCCTCAAGGTTCATTAACATGCCACAGGTGGTCAGAACAGGCAGGCTTCACTCAGTTGTGATGTAACTGTCTTGTCGCAACTGGACTAGCCTCTCCAACCCTCCGCCACCACCACCCCCGATGGTCCAGTGGTGGAGGTAGGGGTGAAAGAGTTGGGTGAGGAGTGGGGGTGGTGGGGTTTGTGGGTGTGGGTTGTGGGGAGGTGTTATGGGTGATCCAGAGTATGGATGAGATGCCTGTGGGGGTTATCCTGCCTCCCTGCCATGTGTGTGTGTGTGTGTGTGTGTGTGTGTGTGTGAGAACTTGAGTGCTGTACAATATATCAAGGACGAAGATCTTATTTTTTGTAAAAGTAAACTTATTTGTCAACAAAGGAAAGGTTAATTGAGAATGAATAAATATGAAGAAACCTGATGATAGAGATTGAGTTACAGAGGAGATGAATGGAAGGAAGAGAGGAGAGAGATTCTGATTGATAAACTTATTAGATAGATGGAGGGTAGATACAGAAAGATAAATTGAGGGAAGAATGGCGTGGGATAGAGATGGAGAGAGGAGATAAATAGATAGATGGATAGATAGATGGAGGTAGATGAGAGGTAGATAGAGAGGGTAGATAGATGAGTATGCTAGATAGATGATAGATAGATGAGAGGACCTCGTGTATTACCAGTGATAATGAAGTATGGGGTCTGGGTAGATCAGGTGTGTAAATACTATCGACTCCCACGGTACTAAGGTGACCTATTCTACCTTGTGTTTGTGAGAAGAGATAATGTATGTATCCTTTAATCTCAGCTATCCTCCCAAAAGATTGCCACCCCCTCATATCTCCTTCGTATTTTCTCTACCCTTCCCTTTGTGTCTCCCTCTCTCCCATCCCTTCCCTTCCCTTCCTCTTCACCCCTCCCTCTTCTCTTCCTTTCTTCTCCCCTCCTCCCCTCCTTCCCTCTCTCCACCCTCCTCCTTCCCTCTCCCCATTCTTCTCTCCCTCCTCCTCCTCCTTCCTCTCTCCCAATCTTCTCTCCCTCCCTCCTTCCCTCTCTCCCATTCTTCTCTCCTCCTCTCCTCCTTCCTTCTCCCTCCATTCTTCCTCCTCCTCCTCCCCTCTCTTCATCAAGTCGTCAAGGTGACTGTTTGCAATTTCCACCGTCTTCAGGTAGGAAGCTTAATTAAGTTACCTTTGGAGGTACCTTTGGAGGAGTCTTGGTTCAACACCAGGTGAAGGTGCCTTAAGGTCCGCAGAGAGGGGTGTCATTAAGGAAGGAGAGGGAATACTAGGAAGAGGGAGGTCGTAGGAAGAGTGGGAGAGGTTAGGAGGAAGGGGGAAGGGGTGTAGGGAGGAAAGGAGGGAAGTGTGGAGAGAGAGGTCGTAGGAGGATGGAGTCGTGAGGGAGAGGGGGTCGTAGTGTGGGTCATTTTGTGCAGATACCATCGTCCACGGCTTCTCATCATCCAATTCAATTCACTGATTTCGATGTTGATTTTTTTTGCTGTTCGTCTGGGTGAGAGGTCGATGGGTTGCTTCTTCTCCTCTTCCCTCCCTCCTCATCCTCCTCCTCCTCCTCTTCCTTCTCCTCCTCCTCCTCCTCCTCCTCCTCCTCCTCCCTCTCCCTCCTCTTCCTTTTCCTCCTCCTCATCAGCCAGTCCTCCCTTCCCTCCTCACTCTAACCTCCTTCTTCCACTCACTCTCCTCGTTTTGTCTCTCCTTTTCCCTTCTTTATTCTACTTTACCTTTCCATGTTCTCCCACCTTATCCCTTACTCCTCTTATTTTCCTCCCCTCACTCCTCTCTCCTTCATTTCACTCTCCCTCATCCACCACCCTCCTTACCCCCATATTCTTCTCTTACTCGTAGTCCTCTCACCCTTACCTCTCCATACACAACAGGACAACAAAACAACACAAAAACCACAACACAGCACAACTCTAATCATAACAGCACAACACGACACCACACAACACAACACAACAACAACACAACACCACACAACACAACACAACACAATACCAACACAACAACAACACGAAGAGACACAATACAACCTGAGACAGCACAAGACAGCACAACACAACACCATTTCAACACAACAACAACACAACACCAACACAATAACAGCAACACAACAACAACAACACCATACAACACCACAACACAACACAACAACAACACCAACACAACACCAACACAATACAACACAACAACAACACAAGACAACACAATACAACACAACTTAAACAACACAACACAACACAACACAACACAACAACAACACCAACACAACACAACATAACACAACTTTAATACAACACAACAACCGCTTTGTCCTTTACTTACAGAACTTTCTGCTATACAACACAACACAACTCAACACAACACTTACAACACAACCACAACACAACAACAACTACTTTGTAACACAATACTAACACAATACATTTACTTGTACAGCACTTGTAACACTGTAACAAAGCAACTACACAATACAACACACAACACACACAACACACGCAACACAACACAACACAACACAATGACAACACAACAACAACAAATAATAACACAACACAACAACACAAACACAACTGTACAACCTCCTCCTCCACATTATCTTGGCATTGTTTTATTTTTCTTCAACTAGGTCATCTCTGCCTCTAGCATTCCCGTCAACCTGTGTTTTTGGTCAATGTAGCTCCCCAGGTAGTAGTAGTCAGGTGTAAATAAGGTCTTGTTCTTTGTGGGTGTCTTTGACTCCTGATGACCGAGGTAGGAGAGGGGGAGGGGGGTCTGCTGCGTCAACTAGGCCTTGTCAGTGGGCTTTAATTTAGCTAATCTATCTAATCTATCTTAGTATAATGTATTAAAGCTGTTTGGCCTTACCTTACTTAGCTGATCTAATCTAATTTGACCCATCTCTTCTTACTTTATTCATTTAACATACTGTAATCTCTAACTTTAAAAACTTATGGATTGACGACCAATACCAACGATTAGGTCAGAAAGAGAAGTTAGGGGTTAGTTCTTCTGTTTATTTCATATCTATATCATTACGCTTTCAACCTGCGTATAGCTCTATGAATTCCAATCCTGTCTTTATTTCTTGGGTAACTGACATTCTTCTAATGATTGAATGACTGTTTGAATGAATAGGCTGTGTCTTTATATGACTGATTGGCTGGTGATTCTTGTCATACTTGAAATATCGTAAAATTTTGCATTATCTATGAAATAAAGGGAATATATGTAAGAGCGTGGGAAATAAAATATTACTGTGGAATTGGAATAAGGGATAATGCCTAACAGTGGGAAATAGGTGGTGTTGTTTTGTTTCTGCAGCTGGTCTTCGGGACTTACCAGAAGGGAAGAGAGAGAGAGAGAGAGACAACTCTGACAGAGGCGGGTCAAAGTACATGTAAACTACACCTGTGTTTATGAGCCAGGTAAAGGTATATAATGGATGCTGTTAATTAAGACAGGTGAGCCCATGATAAGCACCAGGTGAGCAGCAGTGATTTAATAGTCAATGTATTAGTGGCCTGTGTGTTGGAGGGTTAGTGGTGATGTTTGTCTTCCTGTGTGTGTTGTGAGGGGTCAAGGATGAGGTGGTGGTGGTGGTGGAGTGGGTGGGTGGGTGGAAGTGGTGGGTCGTGGGAGTAAGTAGGTGGAGGGTATGTGGGTGGGGTGAGAATTAAAGTGCTCTCTCTCTCTCTCTCTCTTTCTCTCTCTCTCTCTCTCTCTCTCTCTCTCGAAAGGGTTTCTGCTGAACTTTAACGACTACCAGCCTACTACTACTATGCTGCTACTACTGTACCATCATTATCTACTACCATCTACTGCCACTACCACTGTTATCCTATTACATTAAGCACACAACCACCAATACTACCTAACCACCAGCAACCAGCACTACCAGTAATCCTCTTAACCAGTCGTAATTGAAAACATCAGATTCAGGCTATTAACCATCATAATTACAATTTCAAACTCGTTTATGTTAATTAAAGGTCAAATTAAGTTTAATCCTGACTGTATGATGATGATGATGATGATGATGATGATGATGATGATGATGGTGGTGATAATGGTGACAGTGATGATGATGGTGATGATGATGATGATGGTGATGATGATGATGATGATGATGATGATGATGATGGTGGTGATAATGGTGACAGTGATGATGATGGTGATGATGATGATGGTGATGATGATGATGATGATGATGAGGTTAATAATAATAATAATAATAATAATAATAATAATAATAATTATTACTTAAACCCCACCTAAAATCTTCTCACTGTGGTAAAAATTTGAGTCAATAATTATCTAAACTGGAGTAATTATTCTGTAGGGATCAATTATCGTCTTATTATGGTAATTATTGTAAGGCTGAAGGTAATTATTGTGTTATTTTGTAGGTGTACTTTCAGGGCGTGGTACTGTACTTAGCTGAGGTTATTGTTGTTGTTGTTGTTGTTGTTGTTGTTGTTGCTGTTGTTGTTGTTGTTGTTGTTGTTGTTGTTGTTGTTTGTTATTCTCATCTTGTGCTGCTGTTGTTGTTGTTCTTATTCTTCGTTGTGTTTTTTTCTTATTATATGCCTATATTATTATTATTATTATTGTTGTTATCATTATTATTATTATTATTATTATTATTATTATTATTATTATTATTATTATTATTTTAATTATTATTATATTACGTATGTTTAATTAAGATACATAATAGATTTTACATTACTGTTGTGTTGAGTAATTTGTAATTTACATATGAAAGGCTGAAGGCGACATAAATACAGAGAGACGAGTAGAACTAAGGCTCTACAAAGTCTCCCTCAGATGAAAGTGAAATTATATACCATATAATTGACAGTCTGTTTGGATATAGTACACTGTATACTAAGTCTCAGGTACATACAAGGAGAGGCAAGATGGCTGGTACAGCACTCAACCACCTTCATTTCAACTGGATCATACTAGGCGTGCCATGGAATCGAACCAGTAACCCTTAGGTCCAGGAAGCGAGTGCTGTATCCCCACTCGGCCACTGCACACTTTCCCTTGAGATACATACGATAATGTTTGGCAACGTGGCATCTCCAGGAATTCACAGCATATGAAAGGTTCAAGACGGTGAGAATGAGGCGTAGATTTTAGCCCCCAAGAAACATTTTTAAGATGGATATTAAAATTCACTATTGTCACGTCATGAAGGAGTTGACAATTTGTTTAAAAGCTGCTGTACAGACGGTCAGGATAGGTGGGTTAGGTAGGTTAGGTTAGGTTAGGATAGGATAGAATAGGATTTAGTCCCATTGGTTGTTGTGACTCATAACACACACACACACACACACACCACACACTGGTCCTCCCCAAATCTGTCGTTCTCAGTGTGAATCCAGAAGTGTTCGACCCTGTTTTGTTTTTGTGGAGTCAGACTACCCCTCCGGATTCGCCCTCTGGGGTTTATAGAGCTCGATTCTTCGTCAGTTTAGGCAGAAGACTCTGGCGCTGAATGTATTTATTTATTTATTTATTTATTTATTTATTTATTAAGGTCAAATGCCCCAGTCCTGTCGGGTCCCAAACCCTAACTAACCTAAACTAGCCTAATTAACCTCACCTATCTTCAACAGAACCTAACCTAACCATTAAGATTGGGGCCCATTTGAATGGGGAATGGGGCCCATTAGAACTGGGGCCCATTAGGACTGGGGGTTAATAAAACTGGGGCACCTCTGACCAGACACCTCCCTCAGAACCATATGTGAAATAGTCAGTGTCGTTTTATCTCGAGGGAGAGAAGAAAGATAACAGATTTTTAGTGTGGGGGAGGTGAGAGAGAGAGAGAGAGAGAGAGAGAGAGAGAGAGAGAGAGAGAGAGATTTGGAAGCGGAGGGTGAGGTAAGAGGAGGATGAGGAGATGGAAGGAACGCGAGGGAGGAGGGAAGAAGGGAAAGGGGAGGGGGGGTAGTAAGTGGGGGAGGCAAGGCTTCCCGGGGCGAGGTGGTCCTGTTTAACTAAATTTGGGGCTAGGCGGTGGATGTCCCCCCCCCCCTCTCTCTCTCTCCCTGTCTCTCTCTCAACATCGTCAGTATTCCAGGCTGGGGTGACCATTCTGGTTATTTTGAAAATATGTGTTTTTTTTTTCTATAGATAAAGTTATGACCAACAATTTGTAGAGAAAATTGTCCCACTGATGGACTTGTTGGGACACAGATGAGTTATTTTCTATCTGTCTAGTCTGTTTGTCTCTCTGTCTAGTCTGTTTGTCTCTCTGTCTAGTCTGTTTGTCTCTCTGTCTAGTCTGTTTGTCTCTCTGTCTGTGTCTGTCTGTTTGTCTCTTTACTTATCTATCTCTATTTTTCTGTGATCATCTCTCTTTTTTCTCGCTTGGCCTTTCACAGGTATTTTCTTATTTGGGTTAGAGAGAGAGAGAGAGAGAGAGAGAGAGAGAGAGATAGAGAGAGAGAGAGAGAGAGAGAGAGAGAGAGAGAGAGAGAAGAGAGAAAAGGGGAGGGGGAGAGTAGGCAATAAAGAGAAAGAAAGAAAAAAGAAAGAAAATACAATATTTGCCCCTCTTACCCACCATCTCCCCCTCCCCCTTGGACACCTGCTGTCATATTATTACCTGTGTGATGACGTAAATATTCCCTCTAATACCGTACACACACGACCCCTATAAACGTGTCCTGGGTTCACAGTCACAGAGGTTCGGATTCACAGAGGTTCAGATGTTCAATATTGCCCGTAAATGGAGTTAGTTAGTTTGGTTAGGTTAGGTTAGGTTACGTTGCGTTAGGATTGCTATATTAGAATAGATTAGGTTAGGTTAAGTTAGCATTAAGTTAGGTTAGGTTAGTATTAGTTTAGGTTAGGTTAGCATTAGGTCACGTTAGGTTAGGTTATATTAGATAAGCTTTACGATAAGTTAGGTTAGTATTAGGGTGTTTAATTAATCATAAGCTGAAATAAATTATAGTGTTTAATCCTCACGTCCTAAAGTACACATTCCCACGACCTTCCCACGACCTTCTCCCTGTTGTGTAGGTGTGAGTAACATGGTGTATGCAGCATACGTCGAGGGAGTACAGATTGGCTTTATGAAGTCTGTCGTAATACTCGGCTGGAAGAAATTACCCGGAAATTGTTGAAAAAATTGAGCTGTCATTTTTTTTTGAGGGTGCGGGAAGGTCGGGGGGAGGGGGGGGTCCGGGAGGGAAGGTGGGGTAGGGGAAGGGTGTGGTGGGGAGATGGTGGGGGTGGGTTGAGATGGGGGATGGTAGGGGGTAGCTGGAAAAAGTTTGAAACATTATCATGGAACTGTTTTTTCATTGGTTAGTTCTCTTACTGGGAGTGATTTTTTTTGTCTTGGCCAATCAGAAGCGTTATATTACTGGAACGGTTTTCTCACTGGTTGTTATCTGTATGGGAGTGATTTTGTATTGGCCAATCAGAAATGATATATTGATGCTGTTTTCTTATTGGTCTTTGCTGCTTCTAGTACTGTATTTCTGTGTATGTGTGTATGTATGTATGTATGTATGTATGTATGTATGTATGTATGTATGTATGTATGTATGTAATATAAATCCACACACCCAGCTCACAGTACGGTAGGTAACCTGAGTCAAATATATAAACAATTATCACAAAATTCTACCTGATGTTAATTGATGTTATTTTTTATAGGTAAGTTAATCCAGGTATAGTATATACCTATGTGTGTGTGTGTGTGTGTGTGTGTGCGTTCTGTATTTCCTTTTCTCAATTTATGTAAACAGAAGCAGGTAAACTGATGAATATTTTGTGTTTCTTGTAGTTCTGTAATGGAGAAAGCAGAGGGAGAGAGAGAGAGAGAGAGAGGGAGAGAGAGAGAGAGAGAGAGAGAGAGTAAAAAATTAAAGGGGCCACTTGTACACTACCATAATAAACACCTTAATTTAGTCACCTAACTGGTATTAAGTCTAAATCATTCATTAAATATACGTTAATTTTATGTTTTATCTTACGAGAAATAATCAACGTACGATCCTTTGTGAATCTTCCCTCAGTCTCCTGTTTTAAGAGAATCAGATCCTGAATTCTTAGGTTTGAGTCAACTTTTTTTTTTTAGAATCAATACAAACGTTTCAACTCACAGCTTCTGGACTGATTCTCGACATGTAAGTTAAGTGACTATGTAAACACGGCCTGAGTACAGCTGCAGCGAGGGTGTGATGCTGTCTTATCTGTCTCATGGTTCAAGAAACATTGTCTGGTTGTCTTAAAGTTCTTTGTCTGTTAGTTTAGGTTTGGTTAGGTTTGGTTTGGTTAGGTTATGTTTGGTATGTAAGAGGGTGTGTGGCCTTGTCGTGAGCTGGTGGTGAAAGCATTATTGTGGTCATAGGTTACTCACACATACACACACACACACACACACATTTTATTTATTTCTGGTAATAACAGTAAAGGGTGGGTGCTCTGAACATAAGCTTAGAGCATTTATATTAGGTAGTGTAGGTGGTGTTTGGCGCCGGCTGGGAGGAGACACACACACACACACACACACACACACACACACACACACACACACACACACACACACACACACACACACACACACACACAACCCCACACACACACACACACACACACACACACACACACACACACACACACAACCTCACACACACACACACACACACACACACACACACACACACACACACACACAGGACACGCTCACACAAACTTATTATTATTATTATTATTATTATTATTATTATTATTATTATTATTATTATTATTATTATTACAAAACAACAACAGCTCTTTGAAGACTACTAATGAGCTTTCAGGATTAAATAGTGATGTTAGTGGTGAATAATCCATTGTTTGTGTGTTAATTACCATCAGAGGTTAAAACGCTTGTTGGTGTTCGATCAATGGAGAGAGAAAGAGAGAGAAAGAAAGAGAGAGAGAGAGAGAGAGTCCCCATGTATATCATCTCCCTTGTAAATCCTATGGAGTTGTTAAGACGCTACTCGTTCAAGGTGTTAACATAATTTACCTATTGGCACCGTCACATCTGTCCTGTCTCCCATGATGGTTACCTGCGC